>NC_053023.1:745514123-745661809 GCF_003073215.2 Triticum urartu
TGAAATTCCCGAAATTTTCCCGGTTATGCAATCAGGTGTTGGGGATACAGGGGAAGCATAATATCTCACCCAAGCTAGCAAATCCTACATCCAGCTGTATCCATCCTTCAACACATAACCAAGAAACCTTCGGAAACCATCTATCTCAACCTTCGAAAAGCATCCGTTATACAAGTTATGGCGATACTCCCGAACTCCCGCCCCAGTACTGGGTGGCGTCGAGGTTATCTCACCAACGAACTGCATAAAAGAGATTTTCGATGTCGCGCACAAATCTCAAGTATACCAGAATTGCAACGATAAAATTGTGACGACAACACCTCGGAGCTCAACTCCCCGGGACACTGCCACAACCCCTAAAGACAGGAGGCACCAAGAACAATGTTCTCGTCACAAAACCATCGGAACAAAACCAAGATACTCGCGTGATCCTAAAAAAATTTTAGTGAAATTTGAGAAGAGAAGAGTCAAAACTCTACGTCAGGATGCCTTACCAGAGCGATGAGGAGACTGGGAAGTAAAAAGAATTCCTAACTCTCCGATATATAATTCCTAAGTGACTCAAAACATTTTTCTAGACACAACTCGGCTTCTAAAAACGATCAAGCAATGGGGGCTCCTAAGGTCGGGGAAGGCTCTGATTACCAACTTGTAACGCCCTCGATGCGGCTATAGCTCCCACGTGTCGAGGCACGACTTAGAGACATAACCGCATTGAAAGCAATGTCGCAAGTCAGGCAATCATTACAACATCCCATGTAATACATAATAAAACGGGGAAGATAACATAGTTGGCTTACACTCGCCACGTCACATCAGAGTACATAAATAACATTCATCATACAAAACACTCATGGCCCGACTACGGCGCCAAAATAGAAAAGACCCCCAACATGCGACAAGGCCTGAATCGATAACCCCAACTAGGCACCACTACTGATCGTCGGGAAAGGAAACATAATAACGCTGAGAGTCCTCGTCGAACTCCCACTTGAGCTCGTACTCGACACCTGGAGCGGAATCACCTGGACCTGCATCTGGAGTTGTAGTATCTGTGAGCCACGGGGACTCAGCAATCTCACACCCACGCGATCAAGACTATTTAAGCTTATAGGAAGGATAAGGCAAGTATGTGGAGCTGCAGCAAGCGACTAGCATATGTGGTGGCTAACTTATTCGCAAAAGAGAGCGAGAAGAGGAGGCAAGGCGCGAGCGAGAATCTAGAGGAACAACCTGCGCAAGCATTACTCCAACACCATGTCCACTTCCCGGACTCCGCCGAGAAGAGGCCATCACGGCAACACACTCAGTTGATTCATTTTAATTAATTAAGGTTCAATTTATCTACAACCGGACATTAACAAATTCCCATCTGCCCATAACCGCGGGCACGGCTTTCGAAAGTTCAATCCCTGCAGGGGAGTCCCAACTTAGCCCATGACAAGCTCTCACGGTCAACGAAGGAAAAGACCTCCTCCCAAGACGTTCCGATCAGACTCGGTATCTCGGTAACTCAAGACACTTCGACAGGTTAAAACAAGACCAGCAACACCGCCCGAATGTGCCGACAAATCCTGATAGGAGCTGCACATATCTCTTTCTCAGGGCACACTCAGATTGTCTAAACTTCCGGTAGGCCAACCCAGAGTTGCCCCTGGTAGCCACCGGCGGCTGACGTTTTGGACCAACACTTAGAGGAGCACTGGCCCGGGGGGGGTTAAAATAAGATGACCCTTGAGTCTGCAGAACCCAAGGGAAAGAAAAGGGTAGGTGGCAAATGGTAAAACCAAGGTTGGGCATTGCTGGAAAAGCTTTAAACAAGGCGAACTATCAAGGGGTTCCCATAATGACCCAACCGCGTGAGGAACGCAAAATCCGGGAACATAACACCGATATGACGGAAACTAGGGCGGCAAGAGTGGAACAAAACACTAGGCGAGAGGCCGAGCCTTCCACCCTTTACCAAGTATATAGATGCATTAAGACAACATAGCAATATAGTGATATCCCAACAAGCAAATAAAAGAAGTTCCAATAGGAACGGCTCCAATCTTCACCTGCAACTAACAACGCTATAAGAGGGGCTGAGCAAAGCGGTAACATAGCCAATCAACGGTTTGCTAGGACAATGGTGGGTTAGAGATTCAACATGGCAATTGGGAGGCTGACAAGCAAAAGGTAGGCATCGTAGCATTGGCATAGCAAGAGCGAGCAAACTAGCATAGCAAAGATAGTAGTGATTTCGAGGGTATGATCATCTTGCCTGCACAGTTGTCAAAGTTGACTGGATCCTCACAAGCAAACTCAACGGGCTCCTCGGTAGCGAACTCGTCTCCCGGCTCTACCCAACAAGACAAACAAGCAACAAGGATACAATCAACCACGTGCAAGACCAAGTAATATGATGAAATGATGATATGCGATGCGGGATGCGATGCGGGATGCAAAATGCAAGATATGACAGGAAATGCATGAACCTGGCCTCAACTTGGAATTCCAAGGGTGACACTGGATAGAGGGGATGAAATCGCTTGAAAACGATATAAAGATCATTGGAATCGGAGTTACGGTTTGGAAATGGCAAGCGTTTTAAGATATGACACCGGTCTGCGATTTACAGCAAGTAGGCATCTAAACGCAACGAAATGAATATGCTACAGCCACCAAACATGAAAACAAAATACATGGCAGTGATGTACGCAAGATGGTTAACAAAACACTAGCACTGAGCCATAGGCAAATTCATCCATTAAGAGGTTCAAACAAGCATGGCAAAAATGAATATGCAAAACAGATTCCAGACTTAGTGAAATTAACACTAGCCTGAAATTTCAGATCACGATGCTCTCTTTGGAGCAGCAAAACAACATGATAAATAACCTGAACATGACAAGTAAGAACATGGCATGTAGCTATTCAACAAGCTTAACAAAACACCCAAAGTGACCTGGGGCCAAAAGGGTTCACAAAATACTCTACCGAGCTCACGAACATAGCTCGAACACAATCAGTTTTCAGACTTAGTGAAAACTGAGACATGCAGAAATTATAACTCACGAAGGCATGTAAACGAGCTCGATGCACTCACTACGGTGCAAGTCATGGCAAGGAAAGCATATATCCAGAAATAAGACACAATATGCTAGCTACACATGGGAAGAACAAAGGCATAGCATGCATGGAACACTAACGGTGGCATCGGCAAAATCGCAAACAAGTTGACGATCTGCCCAGATTAACAACGAAGCAAAAGTTGAGCTTGATTGAGTCAACCTAGAGCACTCCACATATGCAAACAAAGACATGTATGGATAGAGCATAACATAAATATCAAAACTCCCTTACTGATCATCCTCAAAAGAGGCACGGATCACTAGGAAACAAGCTGGACATATAGCATCACGAACTCAAATATCCCAGACTTAGTGAAAATCACTAAGTCCCTGAAATCAGCAAACTCAGGTACCTCTCTTCGCAAGCTTGCAAAAGACAACACACACATCCTAAAAATGCATGGGTGGCACCTCTGGAAAGAAGACAAAATGCTTAACAGTTCATCCCAAAGGGGCACAGGCATATCATGCACGGATTAAACATGGCAAAAATGACAAAAGTGCATGATGAACTAACGGATCTGCAATTTAACTCACGAAGCCTCCTTCTAACAGCATTTTGGGCATCAAGATGAACTCAAATGAAAATGATGCAATGGAATGAAATGATGTACTCGTCGAGGCGAACATTTGGTTATATCATATGTCCAAAACGGAGCTACGGATGCAAAGTTACGGGCGGTCAAAGTATGCATAAAAAACTAGGGTTAGGGACGAAAAAGTCAACCGAGAACTCAGATCCAGATCGGGATCTCGCGGGTACTGTTCACGACACTGTTCACGGCGCGTTCTTCGAGAACTCCGGCGAGGCCGTGGTGGCCGGAGATGGAGGGGAGAGGCCGTGGGCCGGTGAGGGGCGGCCGGATCCGGCCCGGACCTTGCCCCGGCCGGGCGGAGGGCGGCGGAGCTCACCGCGGTGAGTTGCGGCGGCGGTGGAGCGGCCGGCCGGCGGCTGGGCGGCGATGGCGAGGCTCGCCGGCGACAGAGGCGTGCGGCGGCGCGGGTCGACGACGTCGGGGAAGACGGGCGGCGCGAGGCGGCGGGGAAGTGGCCCGCTCGGGCGGCGCGGGGGCCGGGCGCGGGCTCCCGCGGGCCGGCGGCGGCGGCGGCGGTTGGCGCCACGTGGCGCGCGGCGAGAGGGCGAGGGGCGCGGCGGACGTTGTCCGGTCCGCTCCGGACACGTCCGTCGGCGGCGGTTCTGAAGTTTTTTTTTTTGAAGCTAGGGTTACGAGGTGGAAGACGGGATCCGAAATGGAGGGAGGTATAAATAGACATAAGTGGAGCTAGGAGAGTCCAAATGAGGTGCGGTTTTCGCCCACGCGATCGTGATCGAACGCTCTAGGACATGGAGCAGAGTTTGGTGGGTTTTGGGCCAAATTTGAGGGGTGTTGGGCTGCAACACACACGAGGCCTTTTTGGTCCCTCGGTTAACCGTTGGAGTATCAAACGAAGTCCAAATGACCCGGAACTTGACAGGCGGTCTACCGGTAGTAAACCAAGGCCGCATGACAAGTCTCGGTCCAATCCGGAAACGTTTAATCCCCACACACAAAAGAAAGCTAGAAATGGCCACCGGAGGAGAACGAAGCGCCGGAATGCAAAACGGACAACGGGGAAAATGCTCGAATGCATGAGATGAATATGTATGCAAATGCAATGCACGAGATGACATGATAATAGATGCACGAAAAAGCAAACAACACACGGAGACAAAGACCCGAACCCGAGAAATAAATATAACTTAGCGCCGGAGACGGCAAGAGTTGGATACAAATATGGAAAGTTATATCTGGGGCGTTACACACATTCACTTAGTTCAAAAGATTCAAACAAGAAGCCATAGCTATAAGTGAATGCTGTAGAGGACAGAACACTAGTATATATATATATATATATATATATATATATATATATATATCTGTACCATCAACATAGTGAAGATAATCATGAAGACATGTTGAGATTGAAGCCAAACCAAATGTGAAGACATTGCAAGGTAACGCCATGAGTGAAACACTTCAAAATAGAACGTTTGATGGTGGCGTTACCCACCGTATAGGAAGTATTAGACCCAGACACGGCGCACAATTATCGTGGCGCTCCGAAGTCAAATTCCACATTAATGTATTCACACTTAGAATGTATGTCTTCATTGATTGAAGACATACGTTACTTTGTGTGTTGCACATCTAAGTCATCAATATGCATAAGTGTTAGGATGTGTGCCTGATCACAGGACATTTGAGGATTCCAGGATGTTTAGCTCACACCGTAACTTGCAAAATCTCTTCTCATCCAAGGGCTTGGTGAAGATATCTGTCAATTGCTCTTCAGTGTTGACGTGTATGATATCAATATCTTCCTTCACAACATGATCTCTGAGAAAGTGATGACGAATTTCTATGTGCTTTGTCTTCGAGTGCTGAACTAGGTTGTTGGCGATCTTGATGGCGCTTTCGTTGTCGCAGTAAAGTGGCACTTGCTTCACATGAATGCCATAGTCCTTGAGAGTTTGCTTCATCCACAGAAGCTGAGTGCAGCAAGATCCAGCAGCAATGTATTCAGATTCAACAGTGGAGAGGGATACACAGTTCTGCTTCTTTGAAGACCAACATACAAGTGATCGTCCCAGAAAGTGGCATGTGCCTGATGTAGACTTCTGATCAACCTTGTCACCAGCATAATCAGCATCCAAGAATCCAACCAGATCAAACTCTGAGCCCTTTGGATACCATAATCCGAGAGTTGGGGTGTGAGCCAAATATCGAAGAATTCGCTTCACAGCTAAGTGATGCGACTCCTTTGGTGCCGCTTGAAATTGAGCACACGTGCAAACACTAAGCATAATATCTGGCCTAGATGCACATAAATAAAGCAAAGAACCAATCATGGAGTGGTATACCTTTTGATCGAACTCTTTACCATTGTCGTCGGGACCCAGATGATGTTTGGCTGGCATTGGTGTTGTGAAGCCTTTGCAGTCTTGCATACCAAACTTCTTCAGGCACTCTTTGAGATACTTCTCTTGAGATATGAAGATGTCGTTGCGTTGTTGTCGTATTTGAAGACCGAGGAAGAACTTCAGCTCCCCCATCATAGACATCTGATATTGCTCTTGCATCATATAGCCAAACTCTTCACTATACTTCTGATTGGTGCAGCCGAAGATAATGTCATCCACATAAATTTGGCACACAAACAGTTCACCATCATATGTCTTCGTGAAGAGAGTGGGATCTAGGGAACCAGGTATGAAGCCTTTGCTCTTCAGGAAGTATTTGAGTGTGTCATACCAGGCCCGAGGGGCTTGTTTGAGGCCATACAGTGCCTTGTTGAGCTTGTATACCATGTCAGGATGTTTTGGATCTTCAAACCCAGGCGGTTGTGCAACATACACTTCTTCTTCAATCTTGCCATTGAGAAAGGCACTCTTCACATCCATTTGATATAGAAGTATGTTATGATGATTTGCATAGGCCAACAGTATACGTATGGCTTCAAGTCTAGCCACAGGAGCAAATGTTTCATCGAAATCAATGCCTTCCACTTGAGTATATCCTTGAGCAACGAGGCGAGCTTTGTTTCTGACAATTTGACCATGCTCATCTTGCTTGTTGCGGTATATCCATTTGGTTCCCTATTATATTGTGCTTCCGTGGATCAGGACGCTTAACCAGTTCCCATACATTGTTCAGCTCAAACTGTTGAAGCTCTTCTTGCATAGCTTGAATCCATTCAGGTTCCATGAAGGCTTCTTCAACTTTCTTGGGTTCTGTAATTGAGACGAATGCGAAGTGCCCACAGAAATTTGCCAGCTGAGTTGCCCTTGAACGAGTGAGTGGACCAGGTGCATTGATGCTGTCAATTATTCTCTCAATCTGCACTTCATTGGCAACACGAGGATGTACAGAGCGAAGACTTTGCTCTTGCTGATCTGTGTTGTTGTTGGGAGGAATGTCTTCAGGCTGAGCATTGTCTTCATGTGGATCAGGTGCTGAGATGATAAGTTCTTCTTCAGGATGAGCTTCAGAAGGTATAATCTCTCCAGTTCCCATTAGCTTGATTGATTCACTAGATGGAACTTCATCTAGCACATTCGGCAGTTGCTCTCTTTGTGAACCATTGGTCTCATCGAACCGCACATCCACTATTTCAACCACTTTGTAATGAAAGAGATTGAAGACTCTGTAGGAGTGCGAATCCTTTCCATATCCAAGCATAAAACCCTCATGTGCTTTTGGTGCAAACTTTGAGGTATGGTGTGGGTCCTTGATCCAGCACCTTGCGCCAAATACTCTGAAGTAACTAACATTTGGCTTCTTGCCAGTTAGGAGTTCATAAGATGTCTTGTTCAGAAGCTTGTGAAGATAAACACGATTGATTGTATGGCATGCAGTGTCAATGGCTTCAGGCCAGAATTTTCTTGGAGTCTTGTATTCATCTAGCATCGTTCTGGCCATCTCAATGAGTGTTCTGTTCTTGCGTTCGACGACGCCATTCTGCTGTGGCGTGTACGGGGATGAGAATTCATGTGTGATGCCCAAGGTATCAAGATATGTATCAAGTCCAGTGTTCTTGAATTCAGTGCCATTGTCACTTCTGATGTGCTTTATCTTGGCGCCGTAATTGTTCATAGCTCGATTGGCGAAGCGTCTGAAGACATCATGTGAAGCAGTTCGAAGGGTCGAGTAGTGGTCATGATTGTCTTCGAGGGATGTTTTGCCCTCGTCATCTTCCCTGCTTCACAGGCACCGCATAAGTGATCTTTCTTGAACTTGACGCCCTCGATGCCTATGACATGCTTCTTCTTTGCAAGGGTGTGGAGGTTCCTCATGCCAGCATGCCCAAGCCTCCGATGCCAAAGCCAGCATTCTGAAGCTTTTGCCAGAAGACATACTGCAAGCTGTGGCCCTGCTGAGAAATCTACCACATACAAATCATCTTTCCGATACCCTTCAAACACTAGAGATTTGTCAGATTCCATTAGTACCAGGCAACGATATTTTCCAAATATTACGATCATGTTCAAATCGCAAAGCATTGAGACAGACATTAAGTTGAAGCCAAGGGATTCAACAAGCATGACTTTATCCATGTGTTGATCCCTTGAGATTGCAACTCTACCTAGACCCAATACCTTACTTTTACCAGTGTCAGCGAATGTGATGTGGCTCTTGTCGGATGGACGTAAGGTTGAGTCCATAAGAAGGCTTCTTTTGCCGGTCATGTGATTTGTACACCCACTGTCAATAATCCATTCTGAAGACGCTAGTGTCGTACCCTACAGTGCAGTTAGGGGGATAGGCTTCATGAAGAGAATTGTGAAGTAGAAACATTTGACGAACCAGTGGGTTATGAAAACTTAGATCCAGATTAGGACTAATAGGGAGAGTAGCATGTGATTCAGGAACAAAGTACATAGTGATGCCATTCGGGCATTTGATCTTGCGCCCTACAAGATGTTTAAGGTCCCCAGCAATAGCGTCAGAAGATTTTGGTTTTCTGCTGGAGACCTTTCCCTGCAAAAGAGAGTTAAGCTTTCTTAGCCACCCACATCTTCAAGGGTGGCTTAGAAGTAATAAGTCTAAGTGCAGCATCTGAGAATTTTGGCTTTGGAGCCCTAGCAAACAGTCTGGCAGGCGGACAATAGTACTCATAAGAATAGGCAGAACAGTTCTTGGTCATATGAACATGGCGGTTTGATGAACCGCTCTCATATTCATATGCCTGAGTATGATTTCCCTGCAAAACATTTGCGTTAGTGCGACTCAGGTGAGTCCTCTGTCTGTATGAAGCCTTTGGACCGTCTGAAGCCTTTGGTCTGAGGTTTGTCTTCTTCATGTGAGGTGTCATGAAGACATTCACAGGAAGATTTTCCAGACACCTTTTCGGAACCCAGATCTTCTTCATGGGCGGTCCATTCCTGTAGTTAGTTCCAATGTACCTGGCAAACACTTCACCATTATGATTCTTAACCAGTACATAGTTTGCATCAAAGGATTCATTAATGATAATGGGGTTTGCACAAGTGAAGCCAGATAGATTGGATGGATCTGCTGAAGGTTCCTTTGCAGCAACCCACTTGGTTTTGGGGTACTGCTCAGGTTTCCAGTAAGAGCCATCTGCATTCATTTTCCTAATGAACCCAACACCCTCTTTCCTAGGGTTTCGGTTCAGAATCTGCTTCTTGAGGACATCACATAATGTCTGATGCCCTTTAAGACTTTTGTACATCCCTGTTTCAAGTAATGTCTTCAACCTAGCATTCTCATTAGCAATAGCGGTGGTATCCTCAGCAGAGGGGTTAGTTACCACAACAACAGTTGAAGATATTGCAACAGCGGTAGCAGTGGAACATTCAGCAACAGAAGTAGCATTATCACGCTCAATGCATTTAAGACATGGTGGTTCAAATCCTTCCTGAGCAGAACTGATCTGTTTGGCGCGAAGTGACTCGTTTTCCTTTTGAAGATCTTCATGAGCCGCTCTCAATTTCTCAAGATCTTGCTTCCTTTGAAGATAATCATAGGAAAGCTTTTCATGAGTTGTTGAGAGAGTATCATGACGACTTTCAAGTTCCTGATACTTAACGTGAAGATTTTTTATGTCTTCAATTAAGGATTCAGATCGAGTCATTTCAGCACCCAATAGATCATCGCTTCTGTCTAACAGTTTTTGAATATGTTCCATAGCTTTCTGTTGTTCAGTTGCAATTTTAGCAAGTGTTTTGTAGCTGGGTTTCGAACCACAATCAGAGTCATCGTCGCTAGATGTTTGATAGTGAGTAGTGCGTGTGTTTACCTTGGCACCGCGTGCCATGAAGCAGTAGGTAGGAGCGGAGTAGTCTTTGTCATTTGCATCGGTGTCGGTGATGAAGTCATTGTCTTCAGTGTTGAAGATGGACTTGGCGACGTATGCTGTAGCCAGAATTGCAATGCCAGAATCAGACTCCTCCTCAGACTCCACCTCTGCCTCCTCAGAAGCGGACTCCTCCTCTGAATCCATTTCCTTGCCAACAAACGCACGTGCCTTGCCAGATGATCTCTTCTTGTGTGATGAAGACTTTGAGGAAGACTTGGAAGAAGACTTTGAGTATGTCTTCTTCTTCTTATCGTCAGAGTCATATTCCTTGCTCTTCTTCTTCTTTCTGTTCTCATTGTCCCACTGTGGACACTCAGAGATGAAGTGTCCAGTTTTCTTGCACTTGTGGCATGTTTTCTTCTTGTAGTCATGAGCAGAAGCTTCATCATTCCTTGAGCTTGATCGTGAAGACTTTCTGAAGCCTTTCTTCTTGGTGAATTTTTGGAACTTCTTCACAAGCATTGCAAGTTCCCTTCCAATGTCTTCAGGATCTTCAGAACTGCTGTCAGATTCTTCTTCAGATGAGGAAACAGCTTTTGCCTTCAAGGCACGAGTTCGCCCATAGTTTGGACCGTAGATATCTCTTTTCTCAGAAAGCTGAAACTCATGTGTGTTGAGCCTGTCGAGTATGTCAGACGGATCGAGTGTCTTGAAATCAGGACGTTCTTGAATCATCAGGGCTAGGATGTCAAACGAACTATCAAGTGATCTCAGCAGCGTCTTGACGACTTCATGTTTGGTGATCTCAGTAGCGCCGAGGGCTTGAAGCTCATTTGTGATGTCAGTGAGTCGGTCAAATGTGTGCTGGACATTCTCATTGTCATTTCGCTTGAAGCGGTTGAAGAGGTTGCGAAGAACACTAATTCTCTGATCTCTCTGGGTTGAGATGCCTTCATTGACCTTGGAGAGCCAGTCCCAGACCAGCTTGGATGTCTTCAAAGCACTCACACGGCCATACTGTCCTTTGGTCAGATGACCACAGATGATATTCTTGGCAGTAGAGTCCAGTTGAACGAATTTCTTGACATCAGCAGTAGTGACACCTTCTCCAGCCTTGGGAACGCCGTTCTCAACGACATACCATAGGTCAATGTCAATGGCTTCAAGATGCATGCGCATCTTATTATTCCAGTAGGGATATTCGGTTCCATCGAAGATGGGGCACGCAGCGGAGACTTTAATTATCCCTGCAGTCGACATAGCTAAAACTCCAGGTGGTTAAACCGAATCACACAGAACAAGGGAGCACCTTGCTCTGATACCAATTGAAAGTGCGTTATATCGACTAGAGGGGGGGTGAATAGGCGATTTTTATGAAAGTCTTCAAAACGTGGAAGTTATGAAGACAAACAGTAGAGATATGCCTATTACTATGCAGCGGAAGGTAGACTACACTAGGCAAGCCATGGTCAAGTATTCAATAGAGTGAAAGCACAATGACAAATAGCTGCAGTGTAATAAGGATCAGGTAGGAAGATATTATGAAGCCAAACAGATCAGACATTCACGTTGTGAAGACAAAAGATAGAGCAAACATGCAATGACTTCACAATGAGTAACAGTAGGTAAAAGGAAGTGAAGATGAAACCAGTGACTCGTTGAAGACAATGATTTGTTGGACCAGTTCCAGTTGCTGTGACAACTATACGTCTGGTTGGAGCGGCTAGGTATTTAAACCTTAGGACACACAGTCCCGGACACCCAATCCTGAACACGCAGCTCAGGACACCCAGTCCTCACCGTATTCTCCTTAAGCTAAGGTCACACAGACCTCGCCCAATCACTCTGGTAAGTCTTCAAGGTAGACTCCCAAACCTTCACAGACTTCGTTCACCGGCAATCCACAATGTCTCTTGGATGCTCAGAACGCGACGCCTAACCGGCTGGAGGATGCACAGTCCTCAAGTGTAATAAGTCTTCGGATCGCTCAGACAAGAAGACTTAAGTGATGCCCAATTCTCTCTGGCTCTGGGTGGTTAGGGCTTTATCCTCGCTAGGTATTCTCTCTCTCAAAGGCTTCGAGGTGGGTTGCTCTCAAACGACAAAAGCCGTGCACTAAATCTGAGCAACCAACCGTTTATGGTTGTAGGGGGTGGGCCATTTATAGCCACTTGGCAACCCGACCTGATTTGTCCGAAATGACACTGGGCACTAAGGAACTGACACGTGTTCCAACGGTCAGATTTCAAACCCACATGGCAACTTTACTTGGGCTACAAGCAAAGCTGACTTGTCCGACTCTGGACAAGATTTGCTCTCATAGTCTTCACTCAAAGACATAGGTTTTTTGTTTAGGCATCACTTCAGTTGTTCTGACTGGTTCTCTTGGACCCCACTTAACAGTATGGTGGTTCCTATGACTCAACACAAATGAAAGAGAACTACGAAATATCTAAGTCTTTGAGCTCCATAGGCTTCACGTGGTGTCTTCTCTTGTCATAGTCTTCAATGTGAATATCTTCATATACCACCTTTGACATCAATGTCTTCATACATTTTTAGGGTCATCTCTGGTAGTAAAACCGAATCAATGAGGGACTTCTACCTGTGTTATGCTGCAATTCTCACAAACACATTAGTCCCTCAACTAGGTTTGTCGTCAATACTCCAAAACCAACTAGGGGTGGTACTAGATGCACTTACAGTAAGTGGTCACATCTTGTCCATCCGTTTTATATCCCCATTGTTAAATATTCAGTCCAGCGGTTTTGACTCCCTCGGGGCTCTTGCCTGATGTGGGAAAGATCATTTATGTCTGGGTGGGTGGGTGGATTTGAGTCCGAACCCCTACCCGATCTGAGACCCAGGGGCCGAGGAGTTTCCAATCTTGGAAGTTCGGGTTTGAGTGCTGCCCGATAAGTCTGGCGCGCTGCCTGATTCTAGGTTCAGGGCTTGGGTGATGTCCTCCCGTAAGCGGGTATCCGGCTCGGAGAGCTCAGGAATCCGTACATAGTTAGTCCTCAAAATAGAGGAAGAGTTGCCGCATTGTTCCTCCACCACCGCAATGTGATGGGTGACCGATGGAGAGTTAATCTCCCTTTGATCGGGTTTAAGCCCAATCCAATCATAGTCCGTGGCGACACCCAAGGCGGCGATGTGATCCAATAGTTCGTTTAGGGAAGAGAGCTCTATTGGATCCATCTGCTCGGCGAATTCCGAGCCGACGTGGAGGCTGTTTTTGACGACCCGAGAAGTCATCATCGGTGCAGCGGCCGAACAGGCAGTCATGACGAAACTGCCTAGCCGGAGAGTTTGGCCGACAGCCAGAGCTCCCCCGGCGGTAATGTTGTTTTTAACAACGAGATGAGGCATCCTTCCTTACGGCGACGTCACAAAGGAACTCTCAATGAAAGCACCAATGTCGGTGTCAAAACCGGTGGATCTCGGGTAGGGGGTCCCGAATTGTGCGTCTAAGGCGGATGGTAACAGGAGGCAGGGGACACGATATTTTACCCAGGTTCGGGCCCTCTTGATGGAGGTAAAAACCTACGTCCTGCTTGATTTATTATTGATAATATGAGTATTACAAGAGTTGATCTACCATGAGATCGGAGAGGCTAAACCCTAGAAGCTAGCCTATGGTATGATTGTATGTTGCCCTATGGACTAAAACCCTCCTGTTTATATAGACACCAGAGGGGGCTAGGGTTACACAAGGTCGGTTACAAAGGAGGAGATATACATATCCGTATTGCCTAGCTTGCCTTCCACGCCAAGTAGAGTCCCATCCGGACACGAGACGAAGTCTTCAATCTTGTATCTTCATAGTCCAACAGTCCGGCCAAAGGATATAGTCCGGCTGTCCGGAGACCCCCTAATCCAGGACTCCTTCAACCCCCGAACACCTTCAAGCATGTCCAGAGTAAACTGCAACAGGATCGCCTGGCACGTTCAGAGCTCGCCTAGCAATTCGGCCCCCGTCTCAGTCCCAGTCAAGCGACAAAATCCGTGTCGCGTGTACATAATTATGCACTGAAAATACCATGGACATAGGCGGGGGCACGATCAGGGCACGTCCAACAATGCGGCTTAACCGCCCTAGGGGTTGTATATCTTTATCAATTTTTTTCTTTTAGGGCCTAACTCTCTGGAAGCCCTTTCCGGCAGTATGATTGCCAGACACATTACAGGAAGGAACAACCAAGGCGGCAAGAAGCTAAGATGTACACGGGAACCCCCAGGTGATCTCTAATAATAATACCCGCTTTCTACTATCCATACGCAGCTTGCCCTTGGATAGGACCACTACTAGGAAAAGGCCTACTAATGGCGCACCGGTTTTGCCTACTAATGGCGCACCACCGGTGCGCCATTAGTATCACACCACTAGAATTTTTTATTAATGGCGCACCACTGGTGCGCCATTAGTATCTGGTATGCTAATGGCGCACCAGGCAGTGCGCCATTAGTTTTTCCCATGGTGCGCCACTAGTGTCTGCTATACTAATGGCGCACCACATGGTAGTGCGCCATTAGTAACAATTTTTTTAATTTTTTTTTCTTAATCTCAGGTCACTATTTCACCTATGAGATATCCAACACATATATATACAACAAGCATCCATATAACAATCATAGCCAACACACAAGTTCCATCATATATACATACATAGCCAACACACAAGTTCCATCATATATACATACATAGCCAACACATAGTTCCATCGTTACATATTACAAAAGTTTCACATTGTTCATCCAACACCGTTATCCATCAATTCACAAAAGTTTCACATTGATACAAAATAAAAACACAAATGGAAAAGAAGCACTCCATCCATGCAAGCTTCCGTGAATTAAATCAAATCTGCAAAATAATAAACAAGATGTTAGAAGAAGAAAAAGAAGAAGACTAGAAGAATACTAGAAGAAGAAGAACACTAGAAGAAGAATAAGAAGAATTTTGGAAAAGAAGAAGAATAAGAAGAAGACTATAAGCTTATTATGTAAACTTGATCATTTTGTGCTAACATAAGTTATTTTGGAGCTAACCTATAGGAAACTAAGCATATAAGCTCTAAGTTAGTATATTAGAGCCAACTTAGGTAAAATGAAGCTAACCTATGTCATTTTGGAAAAGAAGAAGAATAAGAAAAAGCTATAAGCTTATTATGTAAACTTGATCATTTTGTGCTAGCATAAGTTATTTTGGAGCTAACCTATAGGAAACTAAGCATATAAGCTCTAAGTTAGCATATTAGAGCCAACTTAGGTAAAATGAAGCTAACCTATAGGAAACTAAGCATATTAGAGATAACATAGGCAACTAAGTATATATATATATCATTTTGGAGATCTGACATACCTGACAAAGTTCAGTTCTCATGCATTGTTCTTCTCCTTCTCCTTCCTCAGCCTGATGCGCCAAGAGCGGCGAGGCGGTGGAGGCAGTGGGATGTAGTCTTCTACCTCAATTGGCGTGGTCATGTCGCCCAGCTGTGGGATCGCCGGTGCCACCATCGGTGCGTGGTCATTGTCAGGCACCACCACCATCGCGAGGCCACCTTCAGGCACGACCATCGCTAGGTCATCCTCAGCCAACTCCATCTCTTGCCCATGGTCAGCCACCACCATCTCTTGCCCATGGTCAGCCACCACCATCTCTTGCCCTTGGTCAGCCACCACCAGCGCTAGGTCATCCTCAGCCTGATGCCCATCGTCATCTTGCAGCTCCTCATCCCCACTCCGCTCCTCTTCTCCCTCACTCCAGTCCGGATCATCCTTCTTGTTGTCTATGCTGCTGCCAGAATCGCTGCTGCTTTCGCTACAGCCATAGTCACTGCTGCTTTGGCTGTAGCCAGTGTCGCTGCTGCTGCTCCCATTACCTTTCCAAATGCAACAATGACCGTTAACAATCGATGTGAGACAAAGCCAAATGTAGAGGAATAAGAAGAGGCAGAACGTGCCGGCATCATCATCGTCAGCGTAGCGCATGCAACACATAGTCGCGTTGAACACCTTCACGATGAGCATGGTGGCGTCGTCGTCATACCTGAAGAGAAGGAAGTACCCCAGCCGCAGGTCGTAGGCATGGTAGAACTTCTCCCACCCACGAGACAAGTACATGTGGCCCTCCTTGATCACCAACTCCACATCCCACTGCCTGCGAAACCCGCTGCCGGCCTGTTGCAGCTTCACATTATTTGGCGGATCTTCACCCATCAGCATGTTCATAAAACTGTCAGGCAGCCTCTGCAGTTTGGGGCAATGAGTGATGTAGCAAACAACAGATATCATAATGAGATGGGTGAAGGGGAGATCTCTCGTTTTATATACCTGCGTCATGGATGATACTGAAGTCCCAAGTATGATAGTGAAGAACTCGGAAGCATCCAACTCGTACTGCGGTGTCGCAGAGCGGCGGTGGCTGCTTCCCGCCATCTCTGATAAGCAGCAGAAGAGACCAATTAGTACCCTTACAACAGATCATAAAACATGCATGATAACGGGCATTAGTCGCAAGTACCCCATATGTCCTATTTTTAGCAAAGTCATGCTAAAATTCACGGAAAATTTCAGCATGACCTTTGCTGAAAATAGGACATATGGAGTACCCGAATTTGCCGGAACCGAAGTTAATCGACATTCCGGCAAACTCAAGGGCCTCTCGGGGTACCTGCAAAATCATTATCCCCGCGTAATGAAGTCACCAATGGGTCATTTCAGAAGATCACAAGTAGCATCATCACAAGTACAACATCATCACAAAGACAGCAGCAGGGATATTTTTATGATACAAGAAGAAAGCAGCCACAACTACAGTAAAAACAAGCAACTACACACACAGGAGTTGTAAAATATCCCTGCTATTCTTTTTTACATAAACATGTAATTAGTCAAGACAACTTCTCTCATATTTTTAAACTTTCATTTATTTTAATCTACGGTAGAGACATGACATCATCACCCTCCAGAAAAAACCAACAAATATGGCATCAGAAACATATGTGCCACCTGTCAGAAAATATAGAAAAGAAAGCACATATTTATAAAGATTAGTATTCGAGACTTTGTAGCGAGCTCTGGTTTCTCTTAATGGCAATTTGGGTGAACCTTTCCATGCAAAAAAAATTAAACTGTTATACAGATTTTGGACCCCATCATATGCTAAGCAGGTGTGATGGTTCAGGCTTAATATGAAGCAAGCAGTAGATGAGGTGCAAACAAACATTTTTTAAACAAATTGTGGTGGGATATTTCAAGACATTGCGGTTCGAGTGCTTCAGAATGGCTGTGAGATGGGAACTACATACAATCAGATCCTCTTGACTATAGTACAGCATAAACTGAAGGATAAAAAGGGTGTTTGGATTCAGTTAACTGAATATGCTACTCTAGTTCCTGGAGTTGGTTACTTAATTATGTCTATTCCCATTGGTCTGGCTGACCTTTGGGTAATAGCTACTTATACTTGTTGTTACATGTTACTGCTGTTATATATACTTACAGCAGCACTGCTAATGATACTAGCCCAAGTGCTTGTGGGTGTGGTGTCCTATTTGCAGAAAAATACCACGTGTAAGTGGAGTGCAGTGTTCTGCAGAAGCAGATGTTCAGTTGGGTGCTACCCTGTCTATTTCTTCTATGTTATCCTTATACTCTGCTTAAGAATAGATGCTACTTGTCTTGGCTATATTCTGCTTTCTTGTCTATTTTTCCATCCCTCTCTCTTCTATTAAACTAATAAGAACAGATGTTGCCTAATCTTATTGCCTATGATGCTGGACTGAGGCCTCTCTGGGTTCTAAAGTTATTTTTGTGGCTCCAAGAACTCCTACAAATCGTGTGATGCATGACACAACCTTTCCGTGTGAATTTACTTGAGAATCAACAACAATTTACAAGCCATGGCCATGGTCTCCACTCCCAAACCCTAACCCTATTTACAGGCCATTTTCTGTAACTGTACCTAACTGTCACCTGCGTGGTGGTGCCCTGCACAGCGGTCGTTGAGCTCGCGCGGTGTGGTGAGCTCGCCGGAGATGGACGGGCCCTGCACAGTGGTCGAGACTCAGAGCAGAGGTTGAGGGCAAGAGGAAGAAGAAGAAGAAGAAGAAGAAGAAGAAGAAGAAGCAAGTGGAGGGGAGGGGCTCACCTGCAGTCGAGGGAGTACACGGCGCCGGCCTGGCTGAGCTGAGGTAGGGCAGAGCAGCGCGTGGACAGCGGCGTCGCGTGGCCTGGCTGAGCTGGCGGTCGTCATCTCCTCCTCCTCCTCCTGGTCCTCCTCCTCCGGCTCGGGGCGCGGGGGAGCTACAGTGGTGGGGGGTGTGGGGGCGGCGGCACGGGGGAGCTGCAGTGGTGGGGCCGCGGGGGGCGTGGGGGCGGCGGCGCGGGGGAGCTGCAGTGGTGGGGGCGTGGGGGCGCGGGGGCGGGGGTCGGGGCGGCGGCGGCAGGGGACGGAGGGGGCGTGCAGGCGCGGCGGCGGCGTACGGTTGGTGCAGAGGGGGCAAATTAGGTCGAGTGGGGAGGAAGGGAGGGAGGGGAATAGGTGGAGTGGGGGGGAAGCTTACTAATGGCGCACCCAGCAGCGGTGCGCCATTAGAATGTTTTTTTTATTACAGTTCGAGCCCTTAGGTTATATTCCACCTAACCCAATCTACATCAGAACCTGCCCACTAGCCTAACTGGTCAGCACGCAGCACACACACTAGAGGTCCTGGGTTCGATTCCTAGGCTCCCCAATTTTTATTTTTATGCATTTAAAATGTTGTTTGATATTTATTTGTTTTTAAATATGTTCAAACTTGTTTAAATCATAACAGTAATATTTTTTTATAAAAACAGTAATAATATTTTTTTAAAATATGTTCAAATTTGTTATTTGAAAATATTTATGAATATGAAAAAGGTGGAGTGGAGGGTGCGGTGGGTCATCGGCGACGGTGG
This sequence comes from Triticum urartu, assembly GCF_003073215.2. Classification (NCBI taxonomy): domain Eukaryota; kingdom Viridiplantae; phylum Streptophyta; class Magnoliopsida; order Poales; family Poaceae; genus Triticum; species Triticum urartu. Next base: position 745,532,984 of record NC_053023.1, read on the forward strand.
AGTGGGGGAGGGTGCGGGCCGGGGGTCGGCGGCGGCGGCCGGTGGAGCGGGGGACGGTGCGGTTGATCGTCGGCGGCGGTGGAGCGGGGAGGGTGCGGTTGATCGTCGGCGGCGAGGGGGATGTCGATGTCCCATGAACACTGTTTTCGAAGACCCGGGATCTCTATCTAGCTGGCGATACGTTGTGTCATCCATGCACCTTACGCATCCAGAAAATCCGTGGACTACCTGCCCCGCGAGATAACCGTAACCGAGATAGTCGTGTAGTAGTGCATTTAAAATGCTGTTTGATATTTATTTGTGTTTAAATATGTTCAAACTTGTTTAAATCATAACAGTAATATTTTTTTATAAAAACAGTAATAATTTTTTAAAAAAATATGTTCAAATTTGTTATTTGAAAATATTTATGAATATGAAAAGGTGGAGTGGAGGGTGCGGTGGGTCATCGGCGACGGTGGAGTGGGGGAGGGTGCGGGCCGGGGGTCGGCGGCGGCGGCCGGTGGAGCGGGGGAGAGTGCGGTTGATCGTCGGTGGCGGTGGAGCGGGGGAGGGTGCGGTTGATCGTCGGCGGCGAGGGGGACGTCGATGTCCCATGAACACGGTTTTCGAAGACCCGGAATCTCTATCTAGCTGGCGATACGTTGTGTCATCCATGCACCTTACGCATCCAGAAAATCCGTGGACTACCTGCCCCGCGAGATAACCGCAACCGAGATAGTCGTGTAGTAGTGAAAATATATATATATATATATATATATATATACTAATGGCGCACCGCGTAGTAGTGCGCCATTAGTTGTTTTGCAAAAAAAAGAATTAAAAATATTCAGTACTGGCGCACTCCTTGTCCGGTGCGCCATTACTAGTTAGAACTAGTAATGGTGCACTTCGGTCGGATGCGCCATTAGTATGTATGTAAAAATGAAAAAAAATTATCACTAGTGGCGCACCTTTTGTCTGGTGCGCCATTAGTGTCTTCCACACTAATGGCGCATCACCAACAGGTGCGCCATTAGTATATAGTAGTGGCGCACTACTTCCCTGGTGCGCCATTAGTGTCAATCCTATCTATAGCCCTTTTCCTAGTAGTGGACATTTCGAATAGTCCTACTTTCTGCTTATTGCACTACCTATACGAGTACGCTTCGACGTATTATTTAAATAACAATGCATAGCATTAGTCTATTATTGCATTATTCATTCTTTTTTCCTTTACGTCCATTTACGACAATCCGCACCCGTAAATTCGGGTACGGTCAGTATGCCAGGGGCTTCTGTTTACCCCATAATACGGCGCGAGAAGTCCAAACACTTTCGACAGTGCGGCACCCCGAACTTACAGCATTATATGCATCAGCTCCGAATCATGTCTTGGGTCAATAGTTGGGTTTGCCTGGCTCCCATGCTTTGGTACCTTATGTTCCGCTATATCAGCTAAGGTAGCGGTGGGAGAACTACTGCGATTGTGTCCCGGTTCTTCCGGACGAGCACCTCAGTAGAGAAAGCCAAAAACTGACTGTCATGATAAGGCGAGAGACTGGTCGCTGTTCGAGAGGTCTCGAGTCCTTAAAGACTTTTTCCGCTTCGGGCGAGGAGTCGGCCTTGTCCGGCTTAGGCGTGTATAGCGCCCCAAATTTGGCCTTCCGAATACCAGGGGCTTCGCCAAAATTTAAATTTGTAGACTTCTATGGCTAAGTGAGAGTGATAAAGCATTATAGTCCGATTGCCTGGTTCGTTGCGCTGAACACCTCCCTTGAAGGACCCAAAATTGGGGTAAAGAGTGCTCAGGTTTATCCCGAACACCCCAGTACTAGTTACATGGGGGCAGAAGCCGACGACTGGCCAACTCTCAGATTTTATAAACGGCCGCACAGAAGGTAATATTTTAACTTAAAAAAGTGTCGCATGGCGCAAATGAACTCGTTTCATATTACAGGATCACATGAGCATGTTCATTCAAAAATTACATCCTTGGCACACTCATCCGCCACAGGCGGGAACCCTTTAGGACACTATCATAGTACATCTCGGGGCAGCGATGCTCCTTGCCCTCTGGCGGCCCCTCCTTCACCAGCTTCACGGCGTCCAGCTTCGCCCAGTGCACCTTTGCCTGGGCAAAAGCCCTGCGCGCACCCTTGATGCAGACAGACCGCTTTATGACTTCAAGCCGTGGGCAGGCGTCGACGAGCCGCCTCACCAGACTGAAGTACCTGCCGGATAGGGGCTCGCAGGCCACATCCGGACTATAAGGCCCTTCATGGCATGTTCGGCCTCCTTGTGAAGCTCGACCAATTGCTTTAGCTGAGACCAGAACAACTTCTCCGTCGAGCTCCCCTCCTCATCTCGGTAAAACTCCGCGGCATCCAGTACACTACGGGGAAGATCTGCAAACGCTCCTGGAGAGCTCCGAACTCAGGTAAGAAAAAGGAAAGTTTCCTTCACATGCTTGCTTGGCATAATGAATGCCTTACCCGCTGTTATCTTCTTCACCGTATCAATCTCCTGAAGGGCCTTATGGTCTTCAGCCTTGGCGCTCCGGGCGCTTTCGAGCGCCTTCTCAAGCTCGAACTCTCGCGTCTTAGAGTCAAGCTCCAAGGACTCGTGTTTCTTGGCGAGAACCTCGAGCTCTTGCTGCACCTCGCCCACTCGGGCTTCTTGTTTCTCCCGCTCAATGCGCTCCTCGGCCGCTTTGTCTTCGGCCTTGGACAGTGCCTTCTTCAGGGTCGCCACTTCGGTTGTGGCCCCTGGGAAATTCATGATGATCCTATTACTTTACACCCGAACTTCTTTTATTTCATATAAGCAAGGTATTGCTTACCTTTGCTCTCCTCGAGCTGCCTCTTGGTAAGGCCAAGCTCGTTCTCGGACCGCTCCAGGTCCTGCTTCAGCGCAGAGACCTCCGCAGTACGTGCGGCAGCGGCCAGCAGCGAAGCCTGCACATACACATAGATATATTCTGATTAGACTCCTGAGTCATCATTTGATCCTATATTCAGCCTTTCTACTCGAACGCCGAACATAGCATCAGGGGCTACTATCTATGTGGTAACATTTTCTCATATTTTGATTGCTTACCTCAAAGCCTGTTAGGAGGCTGGCGCAAGCTTCTGTCAGTCCGTTTTTGGCGGACTGAACTTTCTCGATCACCGCACTCATGATAGTACGGTGCTCTTCGTCGATGGAAGCCCCGTGAAGCGCTTCTAGCAAGTTGCCCGGTTCCTCTAGATAGACAGAGGACACCGGCACGGGCGGCTTGCCCCCCTTAACGGGGGGTCGCCCACCGGAGTCCGGAACCACCGAAGATTCTGGTGCAGTGTTCGGCTGGGGGCCGAACCTGGAACCCATGGGAGTCCGGCTCCCTTTGCGCCCAGGGTCTGGAAGGTCGCCTTGAGGCGCCCCCAGGACTGCCTCCCCTTGGCCCGGTGCCTATTGAGACAACACCTCGACGTTGTCCGCAGGGCAAGGAGTGGATGCGGTCGGAAGAGAACCGTTGTTCATATCCGACGAGTCCAACAAACCGCTTGACGAAGTTACGTCGAGATGAGCTCGGGACAGACTGCATAATCATGTTCGGCATTAGAAGAAGCAGTGCAATAAAACATACCACGAATTACTATGATGTCCGGATACTTACGACTTCGCCAGGGGCTTGACCCTGGGTAGCCACTCGTCGCCGCTGTAGGCGGCCGTCATGGAGCAGTCCGGAGGGAGGGTCTTGCCCTTCTTGGACCTTTCGGCCTCCCCGGTTGGGTCGGCCTTCCTTTTCTTGTCTCCCCCGACTGGAGGGGGAGAACTTTCGTCTTCCTCCTCCTCGTTTTCATGGGAGGAGGGCGCGTCGGAGTTATCGGACAATGAGTCCGATACAACCTTGCGCCGGAGACCCTTTCGGGTCCCCGCGACCTTCTTCTTGGCCTTATTCACCGACACCTCGTAAGGTGCCGGAACCAGCATCTCCGTCAGGAGAGCATCTACAGGATCTTCCGGCAGGGGGGCGGGGCAATCGATCTGCTCCGCTGTCTTCACCCAGTCCTGTTAAAGGCATGGAAGGCTTAGATCCCGCACATGATTAAACTGGGGCAAATAGATACCCTGTGAAATATAAACTACTTACCAGATTGGCATGGCGCTTTGCGCTGAGTCCGCAGTCCTCGGTGAGGGAAGGAGGTACCTCGGCGCCCTTAAACAGCACCCTCCAGACGTCCTCGTGCGTTATGCCATAGAGCTCTCGCAGCGTCTGGTGCTTGGCCGGGTCGAACTCCCACAAGTTGAATACCCGTTGTTGACACGGGAGAATCCGGCGGAAGTGTTGGGGACCGCAGTAATTTCAAAAAAATTCCTACACACACGCAAGATCATGGTGATGCATAGCAACGAGAGGGGAGAGTGTGATCTACGTACCCTTGTAGACCGACAGCGGAAGCGTTAGCACAACGCGGTTGATGTAGTCGTACGTCTTCACGGCCCGACCGATCAAGCACCGAAACTACGGCACCTCCGAGTTCTAGCACACGTTCAACTCGATGACGATCCCCGGACTCCGATCCAGCAAAGTGTCGGGGAATAGTTCTGTCAGCACGACGGCGTGGTGACGATCTTGATGTACTACCGTCGCAGGGCTTCGCCTAAGCACCGCTACAATATTATCGAGGATTATGGTGGAAGGGGGCACCGCACACGGCTAAGAATATGATCACGTGGATCAACTTGTGTGTCTAGAGGTGCCCCCTGCCCCCGTATATAAAGGATCAAGGGGGGGTGCGGCCGGCCAGGAGGAGGGCACGCCAGGAGGAGTCCTACTCCCACCAGGAGTAGGATTCCCCCCTTTCCTAGTTGGAATAGGATTCGGGAGGGGGAAAGAGGAGAGAGAGAAGGAAGGGGGGGCGCCGCCCCCCTCTCCTTGTCCTATTCGGACTAGGGGGGAGGGGCGCGCGGCCCAGCCCTGGCCACCTCTCCTCTCTTCCACTAAAGCCCACTAAGGCCCATATACCTCCCGGGGGCTTCCGGTAACCTCCCAGTACTCCGGTAAAATCCCGATTTCATCCGGAACACTTCCTATATCCAAATATAGGCTTCCAATATATCAATCTTTATGTCTTGACCATTTCAAGACTCCTCGTCATGTCCGTGATCACATCCGGGACTCCGAACAAACTTCGGTACATCAAAATGCATAAACTCATAATATAACTGTCATCGAAACCTTAAGCGTACGGACCCTACGGGTTCAAGAACAATGTAGACATGACCGAGACACGTCTCCGGTCAATAACCAATAGCGGAACCTGGATGCTCATATTGGCTCCTACATATTCTACGAAGATCTTTATCGGTCAGACCGCATAACAACATACGTTGTTCCCTTTGTCATCGGTATGTTACTTGCCCGAGATTCGATCGTCGGTATCTCAATACCTAGTTCAATCTCGTTATCGGCAAGTCTCTTTACTCGTTTCGTAATACATCATCTCACAACTAACTCATTAGTTGCAATGCTTGCAAGGCTTATGTGATGTGCATTACCGAGAGGGCCCAGAGATACCTCTCCGACAATCGGAGTGACAAATCCTAATCTCGAAATACGCCAACCCAACATGTACCTTTGGAGACACCTGTAGAGCTCCTTTATAATCACCCAGTTACGTTGTGACGTTTGGTAGCACACAAAGTGTTCCTCTGGTAAACGGGAGTTGCATAATCTCATAGTCATAGGAACATGTATAAGTCATGAAGAAAGCAATAGCAACATACTAAATGATCGGCTGCTAAGCTAATGGAATGGGTCATGTCAATCACATCATTCTCCTAATGATGTGATCCCATTAATCAAATGACAACACATGTCTATGGTTAGGAAACATAACCATCTTCGATTAACGAGCTAGTCAAGTAGAGGCATACTAGTGACGTTTGGTTTGTCTATGTATTCACACAAGTATTATGTTTCCGGATAATACAATTCTAGCATGAATAATAAACATTTATCATGATATAAGGAAATAAAATAATAACAATATTATTGCCTCTAGGGCATATTTCCTTCAGTCTCCCACTTGCACTAGAGTCAATAATCTAGATTACACAGTAATGATTCTAACACCCATGGAGCTTTGGTGCTGATCATGTTTTGCTCGTGGAAGAGACTTAGTCAACGGGTCTGATATGTTCAGATCCATATGTATCTTGCAAATCTCTATGTCTCCCACCTGGACTAGATCCCGGATGGAATTGAAGCATCTCTTGATGTGCTTGGTTCTCTTGTGAAATCTGGATTCCTTTGCCAAGGCAATTGCACCAGTATTGTCACAAAAGATTTTCATTGGACCCGATGCACTAGGTATGACACCTAGATCGGATATGAACTCCTTCATCCAGACTCCTTCGTTTGCTGCTTCCGAAGCAGCTATGTACTCCGCTTCACATGTAGATCCCGCCACAACGCTTTGTTTAGAATTGCACCAACTGACAGCTCCACCGTTTAATGTAAACACGTATCCGGTTTGCGATTTATAATCGTCCGGATCAGTGTCAAAGCTTGCATCAACGTGACCATTTACGATGAGCTCTTTGTCACCTCCATATATGAGAAACATATCCTTAGTCCTTTTCAGGTATTTCAGGATGTTCTTGACCGCTGTCCAGTGATCCACTCCTGGATTACTTTGGTACCTCCCTGCTAGACTTATAGCAAGACACACATCAGGTCTGGTACACAGCATTGCATACATGATAGAGCCTATGGGTGAAGCATAGGGAACATCTTTCATTTTCTCTCTATCTTCTGCATTGGTCGGGGATTGAGTCTTACTCAATTTCACACCTTGTAACACAGGCAAGAATCCTTTCTTTGCTTGATCCATTTTGAACTTCTTCAAAACTTTGTCAAGGTATGTGCTTTGTGAAAGTCCAATTAAGCGTATTGATCTATCTCTATAGATCTTAATGCCCAATATGTAAGCAGCTTCACCGAGGTCTTTCATTGAAAAACTCTTATTCAAGTATCCTTTTATGCTATCCAGAAATTCTATATCATTTCCGATTAGCAATATCTCATCTACATATAATATCAGAAATGCTACAGAGCTCCCACTCACTTTCTTGTAAATACAGGCTTCTCCAAAAGTCTGTACAAAACCAAATGCTTTGATCACACTATCAAAGCGTTTATTCCAACTCCAAGAGGCTTGCACCAGTCCATAAATGGATCACTGGAGCTTGCACACTTTGTTAGCTCCCTTTGGATCGACAAAACCTTCCGGCTGCATCATATACAACTCTTCTTGCAGAAATCCATTCAGGAAAGCAGTTTTGACATCCATTTGCCAAATTTCATAATCATAAAATGCGGCAATTGCTAACATGATTCGGACAGACTTAAGCATCGCTACGGGTGAGAAGGTCTCATCGTAGTCAATCCCTTGAACTTGCCGAAAACCTTTTGCGACAAGTCGAGCTTTGTAGACAGTAACATTACCGTCAGCGTCAGTCTTCTTCTTGAAAACCCATTTATTCTCAATTGCTTACCGATCATTGGGCAAGTCAACCAAAGTCCATACTTTGTTCTCATACATGGATCCCATCTCAGATTTCATGGCTTCAAGCCATTTTGCAGAATCTGGGCTCACCATCGCTTCTTCATAGTTCGTAGGTTCGTCATGATCTAGTAGCATGACTTCCAGAACAGGATTACCGTACCACTCTGGCGCGGATCTTACTCTGGTTGATCTACGAGGTTCAGTAGTATCTTGTTCTAAAGTTTCATGATCATTATCATTAGCTTCCTCACTAATTGGTGTAGGTGTCACAGAAACAGGTTTCTGTGATGTACTACTTTCCAATAAGGGAGCAGGTACAGTTACCTCATCAAGTTCTACTTTCCTCTCACTCACTTCTTTCGAGAGAAACTCCTTCTCTAGAAAGTTTCCGAATTTAGCAACAAAAGTCTTGCCTTCGGATTTGTGATAGAAGGTGTATCCAATAGTTTCCTTTGGATATCCTATGAAGACACATTTCTCCGATTTGGGTTCGAGCTTATCAGGTTGAAGTTTTTTCACATAAGCATCGTAGCCCCAAACTTTCAGAAACGACAACTTTGGTTTCTTGCCAAACCATAGTTCATAAGGCGTCATTTCGACGGATTTTGATGGTGCCCTATTTAACGTGAATGCGGCCGTCTCTAGAGCATAACCCCAAAACGATAGCGGTAAATCAGTAAGAGACATCATAGATCGCACCATATCTAGTAAAGTACGATTACGATGTTCGGACACACCATTACGCTGTGGTGTTCCGGGTGGCGTGAGTTGCGAAACTATTCCACATTGTTTCAAATGTACACCAAACTTGTAACTCAAATATTCTCCTCCATGATCAGATCGTAGGAATTTTATTTTCTTGTTACGATGATTTTCAACTTCACTCTGAAATTCTTTGAACTTTTCAAACGTTTCATACTTATGTTTCATTAAGTAGATATACCCATATCTGCTTAAGTCATCTGTGAAGGTGAGAAAATAACGATATCCGCCACGAGCCTCAACATTCATCAGACCACATACATCTGTATGTATGATTTCCAATAAATCTGTTGCTCCCTCCATAGTACCGGAGAACGGTGTTTTTGTCATCTTACCCATAAGGCACGGTTCGCAAGTACCAAGTGATTCATAATCAAGTGGTTCCAAAAGCCCATCAGTATGGAGTTTCTTCATGCGCTTTATACCGATATGACCCAAACGGCAGTGCCACAAATAAGTTGCACTATCATTATCAACTTTGCATCTTTTGGCTTCAACACTATGAATATGTGTGTCACTACTATCGAGATTTAATAAGAATAGACCACTCTTTAAGGGTGCATGACCATAAAAGATATTACTCATATAAATAGAACAACCATTATTCTCTGATTTAAATGAATAACCATCTCGCATCAAACAAGATCTAGATATAATGTTCATGCTTAACGCTGGCACCAAATAACAATTATTTAGGTCTAATACTAATCCCGAAGATAAATGTAGAGGTAGCATGCCGACTGCGATCACATCAACTTTGGAACCATTTCCCATGCGCATCGTTACCTCGTCCTTAGCCAATCTTCGCTTAATCCGTAGTCCCTGTTTCGAGTTGCAAATATTAGCAACAGAACCAGTATCAAATACCCAGGTGCTACTGTGAGCATTAGTAAGGTACACATCAATAACATGTATATCACATATACCTTTGTTCACCTTGCCATCCTTCTTATCCGCCAAATACTTGGGGCAGTTCCGCTTCCAGTGACCGGTCTGCTTGCAGTAGAAGCACTCAGTTTCAGGCTTAGGTCCAGGTTTGGGTTTCTTCTCTTGAGTAGCAACTTGCTTGCTGTTCTTTTTGAAGTTCCCCTTCTTCTTCCCTTTGCCCTTTTTCTTGAAACTAGTGGTCTTGTTGACCATCAACACTTGATGCTCCTTCTTGATTTCTACCTCCGCAGCTTTCAGCATTGCGAAGAGCTCGGGAATAGTCTTATTCATCCCTTGCATATTATAGTTCATCACGAAGCTCTTATAGCCTGGTGGTAGTGATTGGAGAATTCTGTCAATGACGCAATCATCTGGAAGATTAACTCCCAATTGAATCAAGTGATTATTATACCCAGACATTTTGAGTATATGCTCACTGACAGAACTGTTCTCCTCCATCTTGCAGCTATAGAACTTATTGGAGACTTCATATCTCTCAATCCGGGCATTTGCTTGAAATATCAACTTCAACTCCTAGAACATCTCATATGCTCCATGACATTCAAAACGTCATTGAAGTCCCGATTCTAAGCCGTAAAGCATGGCACACTGAACTATCGAGTAGTCATCAGCTTTGCTCTGCCAGACGTTCATAACATCTGGTGTTGCTCCAGCAGCAGGCCTGGCACCCAGCGGTGCTTCCAGGACGTAATTCTTCTGTGTAGCAATGAGGATAATCCTCAAGTTACGGACCCAGTCCGTGTAATTGCTACCATCATCTTTCAACTTTGCTTTCTCAAGGAACGCATTAAAATTCAACGGAACAACAACACGGGCCATCTATCTACAATCAAACATAAACAAGCAAGATACTATCAGGTACTAAGTTCATGATAAATTTAGGTTCAATTAATCATATTACTTAAGAACTCCCACTTAGATAGACATCCCTCTAATCCTCTAAGTGATTACGTGATCCAAATCAACTAAACCATGTCCGATCATCACGTGAGATGGAGTAGTTTCATTGGTGAACATCACTATGTTGATCATATCTACCATATGATTCACGCTCGACCTTTCGATCTCCGTGTTCCGAGGCCATATCTGTATATGCTTGGTTCGTCAAGTATAACCTGAGTATTCCGCGTGTGCAACTGTTTTGCACCCGTTGTATTTGAACGTAGAGCCTATCACACCCGATCATCACGTGGTGTCTCAGCACGAAGAACTTTCGCAACGGTGCATACTCAGGGAGAACACTTCTTGATAATTAGTGAGAGATCATCTTATAATGCTACCGTCAATCAAAGCAAGATAAGATGCATAAAAGATAAACATCACATGCAATCAATATAAGTGATATGATATGGCCATCATCATCTTGTGCTTGTGATCTCCATCTTCGAAGCACCGTCGTGATCACCATCGTCACCGGCGTGACACCTTGATCTCCATCGTAGCATCGTTGTCGTCTCGCCAATCTTATGCTTCCACGACTATCGCTACCGCTTAGTGATAAAGTAAAGCATTACAGCGCGATTGCATTGCATACAATAAAGCGACAACCATATGGCTCCTGCCAGTTGCCGATAACTCGGTTACAAAACATGATCATCTCATACAATAAAATTTAGCATCATGTCTTGACCATATCACATCACAACATGCCCTGCAAAAACAAGTTAGACGTCCTCTACTTTGTTGTTGCAAGTTTTACGTGGCTGCTACGGGCTTAAGCAAGAACCAATCTTACCTACGCATCAAAACCACAATGATAGTTTGTCAAGTTGGTGCTGTTTTAACCTTCGCAAGGACCGGGCGTAGCCCCACTCGGTTCAACTAAAGTTGGAGAGACGGTCGCTCGCAAGCCACCTATGTGCAAAAAAGCACGTCGGGAGAACCCGTCTCGCGTAAGCGTATGCGTAATGTCGGTCCGGGCAACTTCATCCAACAATACCGCCGAACCAAAGTATGACATGCTGGTAAGCAGTATAACTTATATCGCCCACAACTCACTTGTGTTCTACTCGTGCATATAACATCAACACATAAAACCTAGGCTCGGATGCCACTATTGGGGAACGTAGTAATTTCAAAAAAATTCCCACGCACACGCAAGATCATGGTGATGCATAGCAACGAGTGGGGAGAGTGTGATCTACATACCCTTGTAGACCGACAGGGGAAGCGTTAGCACAACGCGGTTGATGTAGTCGTATGTCTTCATGGCCCGACCGATCAAGCACTGAAACTACGGCACCTCTGAGTTTTAGCACACGTTCAGCTCAATGACGATCCCCGGACTCCGATCCAGCAAAGTGTCGGGGAAGAGTTTCTTCAGCACGACGGCGTGGTGACGATCTTGATATACTACCATCGCAGGGCTTCGCGTAAGCACCGCTACAATATTATCAAGGATTATGGTGGAAGGGGGCACCGCACACGACTAAGAATATGCTCACGTGGATCAACTTGTGTCTAGGGGTGCCCCCTGCCCCCGTATATAAAGGATCAAGGGGGGGTGCGGCCGGCCAGGAGGAGGGCGCGCCAGGAGGAGTCCTACTCCCACCGGGAGTAGGATTCCCCCCTTTCCTAGTTGGAATAGGATTCGGGAGGGGGAAAGAGGAGAGAGAGAAGGAAGGGGGGGCGCCGCCCCCTCTCCTTGTCCTATTCGGACTAGGGGGGAGGGGCGCGCGGCCCACCCTGGCCACCTCTCCTCTCTTCCACTAAAGCCCACTAAGGCCCATATACCTCCCGGGGGGTTCCGGTAACCTCCCGGTACTCCGGTAAAATCCCGATTTCACCCGGAACACTTCCGATATCCAAATATAGGCTTCCAATATATCAATCTTTATGTCTCGACCATTTCGAGACTCCTTGTCATGTCTGTGATCACATCCGGGACTCCGAACAAACTTCGGTATATCAAAATGCATAAACTCATAATATAACTGTCATCGAAACCTTAAGCGTGCGGACCCTACGGGTTCGAGAACAATGTAGACATGACCGAGACACATCTCCGGTCAATAACCAATAGCGGATCCTAGATGCTCATATTGGCTCCTACATATTCTATGAAGATCTTTATCGGTCAGACCGCATAACAACATACGTTGTTCCCTTTGTCATCGGTATGTTACTTGCCCGAGATTCGATCGTCGGTATCTCAATACCTAGTTCAATCTCGTTACCGGCAAGTCTCTTTACTCGTTTCGTAATACATCATCTCACAACTAACTCATTAGTTGCAATGCTTGCAAGGCTTATGTGATGTGCATTACCGAGAGGGCCCAGAGATACCTCTCCGACAATCGGAGTGACAAATCCTAATCTCGAAATACGCCAACCCAACATGTACCTTTGGAGACACCTGTAATGCTCCTTTATAATCACCCAGTTACGTTGTGACGTTTGGTAGCACACAAAGTGTTCCTCCGGTAAACGGGAGTTGCATAATCTCATAGTCATAGGAACATGTATAAGTCATGAAGAAAGCAATAGCAACATACTAAACGATCGGGTGCTAAGCTAATGGAATGGGTCATGTCAATCACATCATTCTCCTAATGATGTGATCCATTAATCAAATGACAACACATGTCTATGGTTAGGAAACATAACCATCTTTGATTAACGAGCTAGTCAAGTAGAGGCATACTAGTGACGTTTAGTTTGTGTATGTATTCACACAAGTATTATGTTTCCGGATAATACAATTCTAGCATGAATAATAAACATTTATCATGATATAAGGAAATAAAAATAACAATATTAATTGCCTCTAGGGCATATTTCCTTCAGGAAGAGCATGACCTGGACCACATTGGCGAGCTTAATTTTCTTGCTCATCATGTTCTTGATGCAGGTCTGGAGTTCGGTCAGCTATACCGAGGAACCCCATGACAGGCCCCTTCTCTTTCCAGGAGGTGAGCCGTGTGGGGATTCCGGATCGGAATTCGGGGGCCGCCACCCAGCTGGTGTCGCGTGGCTCGGTGATGTAGAACCACCCCGATTGCCACCCTTTATGGTCTCCACATAGGAGCCTTGAAGCCAGGTGACATTAGGCATCTTGCCCAGCATGGCGCCTCCGCACTCCGCTTGCTGTCTGACCACCACCTTCGATTTGACGTTGAAGGTCCTCAGCCAAAGGCCGAAATGGGGCTTGATGCGGAGGAAGGCCTCGCACACGACGATAAACACTGAGATGTTGAGGATGAAATTGGGGGCCAGATCATGAAAATCCAGCCCGTAGTAGAACATGAGCCCGCAGACAAACGGGTGGAGGGGAAATCCCAGTCCACGGACAAAATGGGTAAGAAAAACTACCCTCTCATGGAGTTCGGGCGTTGGGATGATCTGCCCCGCATCTGGCAGCCGGTGTGTGATATCCGCGGCCAGACATCCGGCTTCCCGTAACTTTTTGATGTTCTCCTCTGTGAGGGAGGAGATCATCCACTTGCCTCCTGCTTCGGACATGCTTGGAGTGGTTTGAGAAGAAGAACGCGAGCTTGGGCGCTAGAGCTCGAGTGTGTGGGAATGGGTAAGCAAGGAGGAAGAAGGCGTGGGCGAAAAGAGTGAATCTTCGTCCCTTTATAAGGGCGGAGGAGGCGATGCGCCTCCCCACTTGCCTGGTAAAATCGCTTATTCCCCAAGCGACGTTATTGATGGCGCGGTTGGGTTACCCATGTCCGTATTGATGAGAATCCCGTAATGAGGGGAACACGATCTCTGCTTTGACAAGGCGTGTCAAGAAAACCGCCTCGCGATATGTGCAGTGCTGGTTGAGAAAAACGGTTCGAATAATGACCGGGCCATGGCGTGATGTCATGTTGTCAAAACATGTTAGCAGATTAGATTTTTGGAAATATTATTCTCTCTACGGTGGTATGTGGAACTTGTTTTGCAGAACCGGACACTATCCTTGTGTTCAAAATCTTCCATGGAGTATTCGGAGGAGGAACCCGCCTTGCAATGCCGAAGACAATACTGCGCGCCGGACTCATCATCATTGAAGCCTGGTTCAGGGGCTACTGAGGGAGTCCTGGATTAGGGGGTCTCCGGACAGCCGGACTATATCCTTTGGCCGGACTATTGGACTATGAAGATACAAGATTGAAGACTTCATCCCGTGTCTAGATGGGACTCTTCTTGGCATGGAAGGCAAGCTAGGAAATACAGATATGTAGATCTCCTCCCTTGTAACCGACTCTGTGTAACCCTAGCCCCCTCAGTGTCTATATAAACCGAAGGGTTTAGTCCGTAGGACAATATAAACAATCATACCATAGGCTAGCTTCTAGGGTTTAGCCTCTACGATCTCGTGGTAGATCAACTCTTGTAATACTCATATCATCAAGAACAATCAAGCAGGATGTAGGGTATTACCTCCATCAAGAGGGGCCGAACCTGGGTAAACATCGTGTCCCCTGCCTCCTGTTACCATCCGCCTTAGACGCACAGTTCGGGACCCCCTACCCGAGATCCGCCGGTTTTGACACCGACACATACCCTCATCCCCGAGGGTGAACTACTCCCTCCTCGTCATGGAGACCGCCGGGATGATGAAGATGGCCTCCGTTGATGGTTCCCCCCTCCGGCAGGGTGCCGGAACGGGCTCCCGATTGGATTTTCATGGCTATAGAGGCTTGCGACAGTGAAACTCCTGATCTAGGTTTCTTTCTGGAGGTTTCTCTATTTATAGGAATTTTTGGCGTTGGTTTCACGTCAGGGGGGTTCCGAGGGACCCACAAGGCAGGGGCGCGCCCTAGGGGGGTGCCCTCCACCCTTGTGGTTGCCTCGGGACTCCTCTGGTCCATCTCCGATGCCCCGTGGGTCTCTTCTGGTCCATAAAAAACCACTGAAAATTTTTAGCTTGTTTGGACTCCGTTTGATATTCCTTTTCTGTAAAACTCAAAAACAAGGAAAAAAACAGAAACTAGCACTGGGCTCCAGGTTAATAGGTTAGTCCCAAAAATAATATAAAATAGCATGTTAATGCATATAAAACATCCAAAACAGATAATATAATAGCATGGAACAATAAAAAATTACAGATACGTTGGAGACGTATCAAACAACAACAACAAGATGAGAGAGAGAAGCAATGGGAGTCAGAGGCGGTTGTGGCAGCTGGAGGACATCATCTATTTCGGTCAAAACCATCTCACCCATTTACAACATCAACTCAAAAATGCTTAAGGGGTGATTTAAATGTCGTTGCATGTACACTCATGTAAACCAGACTAAATTTCACTCCAGGAGTTATTTCTCGGCTTCAAATAGACTTATCTTTACCGTTAAAGGGGCTTTGCGGTTGTGATGGTAGGTTTGATGTTTATATGTTCGTTGGTCACCCCTCCTCCTATCAATGTTGTCCTTTCCATCGAAACAAACATTACCAGCAACTGCCACTATACCGACCTAAAACGCTTTAGCGATGCGTATGGCAATCAGCACACCTCATACCCCCGCTAAAGCCACCGTATCCCCCTCTAGGAATGCGCATGGCTGCCGTGAAGGAGGCGCAGTGCTTCCGCCCGCTCAATGAGGCGTCCCTGGTGGCCTACATCTGGGCCATCTGGCGTTCGGTGCCACGTCGACGCTCTCACTGTCAGGGAGGCTCGTTAACAGCAATCTCAACTTCGTGTACAACTCACCTCTGACCCTGGTGCCATCGTCACAAGTAGGTATGTGCCTCTGCCCACCGGTGTGCCGCCGTCTGCCCTTGTGTGCCGCCAATCTGCCTGCCCATGTCTCATCAACCTCTTTGATCCCATGCATGGCCACGCTCACACCCTCCCTTGTCGCCGTAGCATACATCTTCCACATGGACCCCACCTCCGTCATTAGGGGCGACTGGCCCTGCGCAAGCGTGTGCAGGCTAATGTTGTCGTGTACATCCCAATGATTCCCCGACATCAAGTCCCGTGATGCACGCTGGAGTTCGTAGTTGTCCGCCTATGTGTTGCACCAAAGGACACAATCACTAGGTGATGTACTCTTGTCCATTGTACGTACAAAAACTGCACTATATTTCAAGTTAGAAGTAACTGAACCCAATCTGTTACTTGCACCTTACTTGAGTTTTGTTCTTGCAGTTTTCCTTTGTTTCCCTTATCATCTAATAATCTGTAGAAGCTATACATCAAATTACGTAACTACATCCTTCTTTCTTCTCCAAGTTTGTTCTGTTCCGTTCATCGGAAGTCTGTAAAGTGGAGTTGGGACCAAGAGAGTGGCGCAGATTTGCTTGAGGTTTTGAATTATTTTCTACTGTCATGTTTGCATGTTATATTGTTTGCATAATGATTAGTGACAAAAGGCAGTGGCAACCATTTGGTTGAGTAAGCTCATGTTTTTACTCAAATCCAGAATTACCGATAATACACAGAAGTTTATTGTGATATGATTTGCATGAAAACACTCATTTGACTTTGTAGTGAATGCTTCATCTAATGTATATTCCTCCATACAAATAATTTAATTTAATTTGAGTGGAATAGTTTATGGATGGATGCAAGAAGAGGACTACTAAACATGATTCTTTTATAGTTAGTTGGCTCTTTTATTTGGAGCGAAATAAGTTGCAACCCAATTAGTTATTTTATCTGCTTCACATGCTTCATGTGAGAAATTGCAAAGAATATGTTTTGAATGAGTACTTTAGCTCTTGATGCACCGTCATTCATTGCCACCGCATAGAGATTATTGGCAAGATAGTTGAGAGGAAGAGAGTGAAACTATGATAACATATATTATAGAGATTTTAGACCCAATAGTATTTGCAGTCTTGTTGTGGATCGTTTACAAGTTTCTTGGCTAATAAGTGTCAGCATTGCATGCCTGATTGGGTTAGTCAACCCCAATGTTCTCTATTGCAAGTTAGAAGAATTTAAGATGACGATCCTAAGCTAATAAATCAACAACATCATTAAGCATAAATATAATCTCGATATCGTCAAGAAATGTTCTTGACAAAGCCTTTTCAGATAACATAATGGAGCTTTATTTACAAAGTGGTAAATGGATCTAGTAAAGGTTTTTTTGGACCATTATTGGTTTGATACAATTTTGTAATCTACACATGGTCGCATTTAAAACAACACTACCTTTGAGTGAGGCGAGCATTAGTGAACAATCATAGCTGACAAGGAGGAAGATGGGACAAGTAGGAGGAGCTCGTCATAGTCAGATCTAGGTTGTCAGTTCGCCTTGGTCAGGAGGCCGGAGGAAGGGGCGAGAGGCACCGATGATGGAGGTGTACATCCTGCTTCCCCCCTCGTTTCCCTAGACATGGAAGACCTCCTTGACAAGAGCCATGTTTAAATTTGTAAACTGCAAGATATTGTGCATCAATGTGCATATATCATAATGTAATGTGAGAAGTTTAAAGAAAGAGAGGAGAGTGTAACTGATCATGTTTTTTTTACTTTAATTTTCTTAGCTACGCATCATGTTTGTTTTCCTTTATATTCCTTGTGGTGAGTGTAGCTCATCATGTTTTTTTTTACTTTGATTTTCTTAGCTACGCATCATGTTTGTTTTCCTTTATATTCCTTGTGGTCACTAAAGGATCATACTTGTTGTTGTCAAAGAATAAGGAGGGACAAACATCACTACGTGCATATGTCATCAGACAATGTTACACCATCTCTTGGTGAGTCAGAACCTTTTTTCACTTATATGTCATACGCACAATACAACATCATCTCTTGCCAAGGACCATTTTATAGAGTTGTTATTAAAGCTATAAAAATGTTCCCACTCAATGGTAAGATGAGATGACCAACTTTTGAAACGACAACGGTGCTTGGTTACTTTTTTCTTCTTCATGTTGTGCATCAAATGTACCCCCCCCCCCCCCCAAAAAAAACAACAAGGCAACACCTTCCCTATCAGGTTTTCTCTTTTTTGGTTTTGTTTGCAAGGTTTTCCTTTTTTTTCTTTTTCTCTTACTATTTCATTTTCTTTTTTCCTTTTCTTTTTTTGGAGTCCCGAACTTTCCTTAAAACTCATGAACTTCTCAAATTCATGAAGATTTTTTCAAATCCATCGATATTTTATTAAATCCACAAACTTTTTTCAAACATGTGAACTTTTTTTTCAAATGCATGAATGTTTATCAGATCCATCATCTCTTTTCAATTTGCATGAACTTTTTCCAAAATCCATGAACATTTTCAAACTCTATGAACTTTTTTCAAATGTTATGAACTTTGTCAATATTTGAACTTTTCTGAATTTTGTAAACTTATTTTCAAATTTCGTCTTTTTCAAATCTCACGAAGTGTTTCAAATTTTTGGAGCCTTCTCCAAATTTGTGAATTATTTCAAGTTCTTGATCTTTTTCTCAAATTAGTGACTTTTGTAATTTTTCCCATTCATTGTGACTTTTTTTTCGAATTCACAATTTTTTTGCAACTTCGAGAACTTTTTTGAAACCCGCAAAGTTTTCTCAAATTCATGAAATTCTTTTAATTTTAGGAAATTTTTTCAAACCCACAAATTTCTTTCAAATGCATGAAACTTGTGATTGTTTTCAAATTCTTGAACTTTTATGAAAGCAGCCGGAATCCTCAAAAAAAGTCAAGATTGCACGGTTTTTTTGAATTCATAATTTTTAGTTTTTTTGTGTGCACTTTTTTTTTCTAAACTGTATAAAACCAGTGGCATGCCAGTAACATTAAGAAATAGCGAACTTAAAAGAAAAACCAACGATCCTTGTTCTTTTGAGGAACAACGATCCTTGTTTTTCTTTTTGAGCGGTACCAACGATCCTCTCGTTTTTTTTAGATAGTAGCTATCCTCGCGTGAGGGAGAGATGGGATACATAATTTTTTTCAAATGATTGAAGTATGGGAGCAACTAACCAAAGTGTACCCCTAGTAGGAGCCCCATAATAAGAGTCATTTTTGTGGGCAGAGAGCGCGTCACTTGGCGTGTTTTCAGCAGTTGCCATGTGTCGCGTGCTAGACGTTACCTTGTGTTTTTTTAATATTTTTCTGTATGTGTTTTTGGGTATTAGATGTTTTTTGGTTTCTTTTTGAATTTTTGATTTTCTTAGGTTTTGGTGAGAAAAAAAATGTGTTTTTCTGTGAGAGACACTGATTTGCTTCTCGTGGAAGCACTGGTTTGCTTCCGGGAAAGGCACATATTTTTTTCTCATGGAGGCATTGGTTTGATTCCTCGAGAGTCACCGATGTAGGCACATGTTTTGCGTGGAATTTATTTTTTGTCAAAACATATCAACGTGGGATACAGTTTCGAAGATCTCGATGCTAGAAATCCAATGATAAAAATGGTTCGCAATGTGGACGCACGGTTTAATAAATGAAATATTTTAAATAAACGAATCTATGAAAAAAAAAGAAAACTAGCAGGTTGTACACATATATTGCGTTACTTGTCGGAACCTGAGAAATGTTTTTTTTTTGAGACAGGAACCTGAGAAAGGTGGGAGTGTGCGAACGTCTTGAACGCAGCAGCAAAGTCTGTGTGGAAGACGTTGCTGCTGGGCCTGCACGCACCCGGCCCCGAGAGACTTCGGGCCTGCGCAGAGCCCATGGCCCGCGAGCGAGAAGGGAAGGGAAAACCTGGCCCTGGTCGCTAGAAAGTTCCGTGCCCGGCTCCCCGACCTGCGCCGAGCCGCGCCGCAACGCCACCTCGCCTTTCCTCTTCCCTTCTTCCTCCTCCCTTTCTCTCTCGCCCGCCACCATTACCGCCGCCGCTACCCCCACGCAACCCTAACCCTACCCCGCCCCCACCCCCGCCGCCTCGCCGCTCGACCCCGCCCGCGCCCATGGAGCCCGAGCAGCCGGCGGCCGACCCCGCCGCCGCCGAGCCGGAGGACGAGGAGGACGACGAGGAGGAGACGGAGGCGCCCGACGCGGAGCAGGAGGCCGCGGAGGACGCGCTGCTCGACCGCGCGCAGGCCCTGATCTCCCGCGTCGTCGAGCAGGAGAGCAACCCCAACCCGCGCCTCATCCACACCCTCGCCACCATATGCGAGGACCAGGAGGCCAGGTACTCTCCCTTCTTCCGTCCCGCCGTTAGCAAAATTCGGCTCCGCCCCGCCGCCGCCCCCTTTGCTGGATTGATCGATCGATTGATTGGTTTCTGTACTAGGGCTTCCATCCGCTCCCCACGCCCCTGCCACCGCTTGTTCCTCTCGCCTGGCAAAACCGTAGTGTTCTTGCAATGTCTTAATAATAGTTATTGTTCTGTTCATATGGCATTTGTACCGTTTGCTTGCGGCCTAGGAAGCTCATGTAGTGAAGAAAGGCATAAAAGATGGAATGGCTGTGCAAGTCAAGTCCAGCGAGGGGAGTGGAGTCTAGTGGTTGATAAATAAAAAACAGAAAATAATACTACTGTCGTGTGCTTGCCAGTGTGTCATCATGCGTACAAAGCAGTTGGGGTTGACCATGTAGACCCTGTATTTTTGTCTGATTTGATCTCGGCAAAATCGGTGATATGTTGTTGAGGTTTTCAGAACCTGGTGCAAGTTTAATCTCTGTGCTTTCTATATAATCCACAGTAAGTATATATATGAAGGCACCTGCTTGATTGAGATTTGTAGGCTTGTAGCACATAGTCACATTGCTCTTTATAAATTCCTTTAGATGGTGCTCTGTTCGAATAACATTGATGAACTAGGAAGTTGCTGTATATGAAAGATGGATTGCTTGCCTCAGTTAGTCTAGGCAAGTTTGAGCACACTCAGTTTGAGGCTTGCCTTTAGATGGTACTCTGTTTTAGTAACATCTATGAACTAGCACTTGTTTGATTTTACCACAGGGAAAATCTGCTATGTGGTTTACAGTATGGAGCCTCGTGCTTGATCGAGATGTATAGCTCATAATGTTTTTGGTGAATCACATTGCTCCTAATATTTCTCTTTTCGCTCATCATTACCATGTCTATGTCCCCTTCAGACACCTGCAGGAATGCGCTAGTGATCCGTCCTTCAATAACACAAACACAAGGGGCTCCCATATTATAGGCAAGCTGGCGAGTTTGATCAGGGTGCGTCTTCTGCTTCTTTTCTGCGTCCATCGCCCTAATAACCTGAGTCTTACCTGTTTATTGCTGAGATTAATCGTTGCTGCCTCAACCGTGTCTGCAGGAGAATGATGATTTCTACGACCTAGTGTTTTCTAAGTTCTTGTCAGATACATCGTACCCTTTGCCAGTACGCTGTGCTTCTGCTAGGCTGCTCCTAAGCATCCAGGATGCATTTTCGGTTAGCTTACCGCCCCTACCTCCCTCCCTTCATGCATGCACACTCTTTTGCATTGCGATCATACTTCAATCTTCTTCTGTTTCCTACACTACATTCTGTTAACTTCACGCGTGTTTGTGTCCTCAGCCTCAGTTTTCTCATCCTTTTGAAGATGCTACCCTAGAAAATATAAAATCCTGGATAAAGGAAGATGGTGAAGCATCGGATGAATGTGATTGGAAGCATCTAGGAAGTGGTAAAAAACCCACAGATACTGAGATGATGAGAACATATGCTATTGGGTTGCTCTCGATGGCGTTGTATGGGTACTGTCATGTCTTACCAATACGAGATCTTATAGCATTCTTCTTTTCTTCATCAGCCTTTCTGTTATCAGTAATCTGATTGTTGCATTTTGTTCTTTTGCCAGTGGTGGGCGTTTGGTAGAAGATGTCTTGAACATGGGAGTATCAGCCAAGCTCATGCGTTTTCTGCGAATACGAGTCTTTGGTGATGCCACATCTTCAGAGAAAGATGCCAATCTTCCACTGGATACCAAGCATCCTCGGGGTAGAGATGAGAATAGGGGCAAAGTACGATTGCTTCAAGACAGTTCTATACTGGACGGAACAAGGGCTGGAGATGGAATATCGACTGACCCAACTTTGGAAAAACAGTTTGATCGTGATGTTGGGATGAGGCAAGCACACGGAGAACAGGGGATGGATGACACTGGTTACCTGCTACGTGATGATGTTGATTCTACAATGGATCCTTTTGATGCAAAGTCAGTCGATGGGGAAAAGTATCCTGCAGGTGAAAGCCTGAGAGATGAACTCTTGAAGAGAAAGTTCAGCCGTACAGGATCTCGACTAAGAGGGAAAATCAAAACAGGCGAAGGCTTGCCTGAAAGTGAACGGACACCTTTATCGCCAACAGGATTGAGAATGGGAAGTCGGACTAGCAAAGAAAAGAATGCGGCTAAGGTCGAGGACCCAAAGAAAGCAATCGATTTGAACAATAGCTCTGCAGCCCCCGAGTCTGATATTCTTAGTATTTCTAAAGAAGAGTATGAGGACCGGTTCAGGGATTGCATTATCGGCTTGAGGGATATAACTGACATTGTTTTGAAGGCAGTGAGAGCTGCAGAAGCGGAAGCCAGATCAGCGAATGCTCCTGAGGAAGCTGTCAAAGCAGCAGGTGATGCTGCTGCTGAGCTTGTGAAATCTGCTGCTTTAGAGGTATGGAATACGACATCTCTGGACCTCCCAAAATAGGAATACTTATACTTGACACTGATTCATTTTCTGCTTCATTATATGTTAGTAACTTTTGACACGCTGTGTTTTTGAAGGCTTGGAAGAGTGAAAATAGTGGCGATGCCGTTGTATTAGCTGCTGAGAAAGCTGCAGCTACTGTAGTCGATGCTGCCATGTCCACTAGCGTCTCAAGGTAATGGAAGAAACACATCCTCTCTGTGTGTGTCTGTGTGTTTGTGTCGTCTTATTTCATTATATTATTGTTCCTTTTCTGAGTTTTGTTTGGTATTGCAGAAGCTCTGACCAGGTTAATGAGGAGCATGTTGTTGAAGAAGCTGTGAAAATTAGTGAGGACCAGGATCTGGAAGATTTTGTTATCATTGACCAGGAGCAGCTCTTGCTACTTAGGGAAAAATATAGCATTTTGTGCTTGCAGTATCTGGGAGAGTACGTTGAAGCTTTGGGTCCTGTTCTTCATGAAAAAGGTGTTGATGTTTGCCTCGCATTGCTGCAACGGGGAATCAAAGACCAGGAGGGATGTGGCCACGTTTCACTACTTCATGAAATTCTTAGATTGATTTGTGCCCTGGCCGCACACCGGAAATTTGCTGCGCTATTTGTTGACCGGGGTGGTATTCAGAAGATCCTCTCTGTCCCTAAGATTACTCAGACATACACTGCTCTGTCTGCATGCTTGTTTACTTTCGGTTCTCTCCAGGTAAACATAGAAACCTAAACTGGCTGGTCATGCATTCTGTTGATCTGTTCATGGTTTCGCTTGACCGTTCATTTATCTTATTGCTAAGCATCCTCTGTTCTTGCAGTCTACCATGGAACGTGTTTGTGCGCTTTCACCTGACACACTCAACAATGTGGTTGAACTAGCGCTGCAACTCTTAGAATGCCCACAAGATGCAGCTAGAAAAAATGCAGCCATATTCTTTGCTGCTGCATTTGTGTTCAAAGCTGTTCTGGATTCATTTGATGCACAGGATGGGATGCAAAAACTTCTGAATATATTACAAGTTGCTGCATCTGTAAGGTCGGGTGGTAACTCTGGAGCATTAGGATCCTCCAACGTGAATCAAGGGAATGACCGATCGCCTGCTGAAATTCTGACTCAGTCAGAAAAGCAGGTCGCGTATCATTCATGTGTTGCACTACGGCAATATTTTAGAGCTCATCTCCTTCAGCTTGTTGATTCCATCCGGCCAAGCAAGAGTATCCGTAGTATTGCTCGGAATACTTCCAGTGCAAGAGCTGGTTACAAACCTTTTGACATCGGCAACGAGGCTATGGATGCTATTTTTCGTCAGGTCCAGCGGGACAGAAAGTTAGGACCTGCTCTCGTAAGAGCTCGCTGGCCCGTGATGGATAAATTTTTGGCCTCTAATGGTCATATTATCCTGCTAGAATTATGCCAGGTAAAAATATGGTATTGTTTCTCTTTTCTACTTCCTCTTGAGTAATACAATGTTTGCAGTTAAGCTGATTTGATTTACAACAATCTGTTTCAGAGTCTACCTGCTGATCGGTATCTTCATGACTTGGCTCAGTATGCATTTGGAGTTCTTCACATCATAACTCTTATGCCACACAGCCGCAAATTGATGGTGCATGCTACATTAACTAACAACCGTATTGGTATGGCTGTTATACTAGATATAGCAAACAGTGTTGTTGGCTATGTTGATCCTGAGGTGTGTTTTTCCTTCTCAAGCTATGCATTAACAAAGCTTTACAAATCCAACAGTATTTGCCTTGCTGAAATTCTTCCAAATAATGTATCCTTTTACCATCCTTTGTGCATTAGGTGATTTGTCCAGCATTGAATGTGCTTGTCAATCTTGTATGCCCCCCTCCATCGATCAGCAACAAGCCGTCCTCAGCTGTTAATCAGCAACCTGCAGGAAGTTATTCAGAGAGCAGAGACAGGAATGCTGAAAAAAGCACTTCAGAAAGAAATGTTGCAGCGAACCAAAGTGAATCTCGGGAACGATATGGTGATGGCACACCTGTTGTGTCATCTGGAGTTGTTGGTGACAAGAGAATATCGCTAGGTGTAGGAGCTGGGGGTCCTGGTCTTGCTGCTCAATTGGAACAAGCTTATCGCCAAGCTCGAGAAGTAGTCAGAGCCAATAATGGTATAAAGATCCTTTTGCAGCTTCTTGGCACTCGGATGGTTACACATCCTTTGGCTATTGATCCTATTCGAGCCCTTGCCTGTCGTGTACTGCTTGGCTTGGCTAGAGACGATGCTATTGCACATATACTGACGAAGCTCCAGGTATCGTGGACATCAGATCACTGCGCTTCTTTTCATGCTCTAGCTATGACCTGTAGAAACTTTATCTTACTATTGTATGACTACAATCTCAATAATGAGCAACTGCTAGCGACTACTCCCTCTGTTTCACATATAGGGGTCTATCCCTTCCCCCCTCTTGCCTTTGTTTCGAAATGTAAGTCCACTACAGAATTAGTAGTGTAGTTAATGAGGTATTGCTGTCTTACAAAGGTTGAACACTACTTATTCAAACTAAATCATGGGATAGTTGGCTAAACATGTTCACCTTGCCCTTTCTCCCTCAATTTCTCTTCCTTTGTCTGTGTGAAAAATGCCATGAGATGAAAGGGAGTGAGTGGCAACCAAGCCTATTCTTTGTTGTGATAATAGGGCTGGCAAACTGCCCCTCTCTGATATCCTTCTTTTATCATCTCTTTAGACGTCTCCTATTCCTGGGCAACTTTGTTTTTGCGGATGTGCCTCCTAGGTCAGTAACTTAATTATTAACATGTTATTTCAGGTAGGGAAGAAATTATCAGAACTGATTCGTGATACGAGTACCCAGTCATCTGGAGGTGATAATGCAAGATGGCTAAATGAACTGACCCAAGTGGCAATTGAGCTCATTGCGGTAAGGAACACATATTGTATTGTGTTACTTTGAGTTGCCCAAGATTTAATATTTGTTGAGTTTTTTGCTGGTATTTTGCTGTTCATCAAGTCAATGAGCACACTGCTTGTTTTATCTGTTTGATATTCCTTGGTTACTATGGATATTGTATAATCAAGCATGCTTATAAAAGGTAAAAGTAGTGCTGATGTGGGAGTACAACTTGTGGTCCTTTGACGTTATCCAGTTATGCTTGCTTCCAGTGGGATGTTTATGTGATAGACTAACCTAATTTAAGATTTTAATGCGTGCCTAACATACTGTGGTTTGAATTTGCACAACTGAAATGGGAAAGATGAGCTAAATGAATGTTTTTTTCCTCCTGATAGGTCTTGACTAATTCTGGTAAAGAAACAACCTTAGCAACTGATGCTGCTGCTCCAGCGTTGAAGCGCATTGAGCGAGCTGGCATAGCAGCTGCTACTCCTGTCTCTTACCATTCCAGGTTTGACTTCGTGTGATATTTTCCTTTTTAGTTACTTTTCCAGCTTCAGGATCCTACATTTGCTTTTCTTTTGTGTGTAGGGAACTGATGCAACTGATACATGAACATCTCCTTGGATCTGGTTTGGCTGCTACTGCTGCCATGTTGCAGAAGGAGGCTGACCTTGCACCTTTGCCATCAACTGCTGCAGTGCTACCTGTCCACCAGCCCGCTGCCCTGGAACCATCATCTGTTCAAGTTCAACAACAGTGGCCTTCTGGCCGTGTTCAGGGATTTCTGTCCGACAAAACAATGATTGCTGCAGATCAAGCTGGCCAACGATCAGATTCTGTTGTGCCTTCATCTAAGAAGAAGGCACTGGTATTCTCATCCAGTTTCTCTAAACGAAATCAACCCTTTGTTTCGTTTTCTGGTAATAGAGCAAGCAATAGCCTGAAAAGTCCTGTACCTGCCGGAAATGTGGACGGTATGACTTGCTCTGCCTCTGCTGGCAATACTGGAGATGTGGAGACATCGCATAAAACACCAATGCCCTTGCCACTTAAGAGGAAGCTTGCGGATATGGAGTTTAGTTCTGCATCAGCAGCAAAGCGCCCTGCAATAATGGATCAAGCATCCCAATCTCCTGTGTTCCAAACTCCTGCTCCTACTCGCAGAGGCCTCTCTGTGGCAGTGGATTCTCCTACTGCAGCATTTCATCCAGGAAGGACAAACTTCAACAACATTTCCACTGAGAACTTTGAAGATTCTCAATGCACACCTGGAGTGGTAACAGGCACACCACATCTTGGTTTAAATGATCAACAAACAGGAACTTCGGAGCGCATGACGCTCGACTCATTGGTTGTACAATATTTGAAACATCAACACCGCCAATGTCCTGCTCCAATAACAACTTTGCCGCCAGTCTCTCTGCTGCACCCTCATGTTTGCCCTGAGCCTAGCCGCAGCATTAGTGCACCAGCAAATGTAACTGCTCGCATGGGAAGCCGTGAGATAAACAGGGAGTTTAGCGGGATCAAAGTGCCCCGCAGGGATCGCCAATTTATATACAGCAGGTTCAAGCCATGCCGTGTTTGCCGTGATGAGGCCTCGCTGTTGACTTGCATGACTTTTATTGGAGGTGCATCAAGGGTGGCGGCTGGGAACCATAGTGGTGAATTAAGAATATTTGACAGCAACCTTGCAAATCTCATAGAGACGCACACTTGTCACCAGAATCTTGTTACTATGGTGGATTCAACATCTGTTGGTGGAACTGAGCTGATTCTCTCATCTAGCATAGATGAGGTTAAGCTCTTTGATGCTTTCTCACTGCATACGGGGCCTTTGCACACATTTGATAACTGCAAAGCTGCCAGGTTTAACCATGCTGGGACTTTATTTGCCGGCCTTTCTACGGATGCAAATCACCGGGCGGTTCTATTGTATGATGTCCAGACGCATAATGTTGATATGCAGCTTCCTGATAACTCCAGCCTCCCAGGTTCAGGCCGGGGTGTACAACCCATTATACATTTCAGTCCTTCAGATGATATGTTGCTGTGGAACGGGGTCCTGTGGGATAGACGAAGTCCCACTCCTATCCATCAGTTTGACCAGTTCACAGACTATTGTGGCGGTGGCTTTCATCCAGCTGGAAACGAGGTAATCTTTTTCTTTGACTGCAGTAATTGATTATTCTTTCAATTTATATTCCTTCAAACTTGTATCAGGGCATACATTTTTGCCCTCACTAGGCCACCACTTTTCTTGCCATGACGTTTGTGTCAGTTTGTCGTTCTCAAACCACAACAGTCTTAGATGGAAATTAAGTTATTCTATTATACTCACGAAGTTACATTTAGGCATATATTTTGGATGCACTATTTGTGTTTCTGGGATTCTACACTAACAAGTTAGAGCCGACACAAGTCCAATCAAGTGTGGTGTGAGATCTTCTGAGCAAACTTGTTGGCCTTTGCTTAAAACAATAAAATTTACTGTTAAGTTCAACAACATGACCAGCTGAAGTCTATTCCAACTGAGCCACTGTGCCATTTATACTGCAAGAATGCCTAAGCATAGTAAGAGAAGCATGGTAGTCAGATGTTTATCGCCTGTAGGTTTACATGCACTGAAAAGTGTAAAAAAATATGACATGGCTCGGGAACGACGCACAAGAGTACTTTCTTATAGTATTTGTGTCAAATAGGATGTTCAGCATTTGATTGCTTATTTTTAAGTTGGTGCAAGTTCAGAAGTGTATGACCGTACTTGTTTTGATGGAATACTGCTGTGAATAAATTTGGTTTCCTGAACGTCACTGTAAAATCTTCCTTTACTCTGTTGTTTTTGGGGGAATTTGTTTCTACTGTGCACATCTTCTCATTCCTGTTTACATTGTTTTGCAGGTGATCCTAAATTCAGAGGTGTGGGATCTGAGAAAGTTTAAGCTTCTGAGGAGTGTCCCTTCCCTGGACCAGACAGTAATTAAATTCAATGGAAGTGGTGATGTTATCTATGCCATCCTCAGGCGTAACCTTGAGGATGTAACATCATCCATCAACACGCGCAGGGTCAGACACCCCCTGTTCCCTGCATTCCGCACGATCGATGCTGTCACCTACGCAGACATTGCAACCGTCCAAATAGACCGTGGCGTCCTCGACCTTGCTACTGAGCCCAATGATTCCCTTCTTGGAGTTGTTGCCATGGACGATCCTGACGAGATGTTCTCCTCTGCTCGCATATTCGAAGTTGGCAGGAAACGACCAACTGATGATGACTCGGACCCGGAGGATGGAGGGGACACGGAGGATGAGGATGATGATGACGACGACTCGGACGTGGATGTCCTCCTCGGGACCGATTTAGGGCTTGGGGACACGGATTCTGAGGATGATCCAAGTAACAGCAGCGGTGATGATGGCGGTGACGATGAGGACGAGGAGGATATGGACAGTGGGGATGAAAACGATGACGATGATGAGGAAGGCGACTTTGATGTGGGAGGGGGGCTACTTGAGATGATGGGTGGCGGGGATGGGGATGAGAGTGGTGACATGATCGAGTCCTTCAGCAGCGGTGAGGATGAAGGGTGGCTCATGTGAGAGCAGATGGTGATTCTTTTCTTTCTATGCATGGTCGCATCACGGTGGTGAGGGCGTTGCATGGGGATGCATGAGGCTGATGAGGCAAGGCAAGGCTAGGAGGAGCTGAACGAGAAACGACGTCTTTGGGTCACCGACAGGGTGCAAACAACAAATGCAAATCTGTATGCTCAAATTACAGTTGTAAATTATTGGCCTTGCTGGGAGAAAGTTTACGTTACGTGGGTTGGGAGTAGCTGTTGTTACCTGTGAGAGCGCAACGCAAGCCTGAGGCATTAGGTGTTGTATGTAAAAGCAAAGCTGGTAATTTTTTGCTGTTTCTCATCAGTTGAAAATTTTGGAAATATCATGTGTTGATGCTGTGCTGTCTGAAGAGTTCTGTCCCTTTTTACTGTTTACTTGGGTTGTTTCATGTCACGGCAACTTGTTCTGAGACGCTTTTTATAGTTGCTGCACACCAAGTGACTTCAAAAGCACTTGACCCAGAGCCAGAGCCATACTTGATTTTTATATGGTGTCTGTTACTAGGAGCATTATTATCTAGTATGTATGTATGTATGTACCAGACCCAGAGCCATACCTGATTTTTATACGGTCATCAGTCCCGTGGGCTGCTGCCACCGAAATCCTTTCTTTACAATCTCTCTAGAGTTTTCAACTTCGAACAACACAGAAAGGGATTCAAAATATTATACAACCCAACAAGTAAATAAATGTACTGAAAGCTGATACATGCACACACAAACACAACGCTTTAGTTTAAAAAAAAGAAAAGCGAGACACTCTGCACAAGCATCAGGTTCTTCGCAGCTGACGAAGAACTGAAAGCAGGTGAACAGAACACTCAACAATTTTTTGAAATTAGGGTGAACTTCATGAACTTTTTTGTTTTGACAAACATTCTTTTTGAAATGCATCAACATTTTTCAAATTTGTGAACATATTTTGAATCAACGAACAATTTTTGAAGCGGTGAACTTTTTTTCTTTTTTTGGAACATTTTTTAATTTTGTGAATCTCTTTTTACCATTCATGAATATTTTTTAAATTCGTGAACATCTGTTCAAATTCACAAACATTTTTTTGAATCCACAAACAATTTATGATTTCCCGAACAGTTGTCAGAATCATGAACAATTTTTTAATTCAGAAACATTTTTAAATATCTTGATTTTTTTTCAAAATTCAAAATTATTTTGAAATTTGGAACTTTTTAGTCCCTAATTATTTTAAAATCATATCTGAAAATAGAAAAATGATTTTTTAAAGAAAGTAGGAAAAAACCAAAAATAAAACCACACACAGAAAAATAAAAATAAAAGCCAAAGCGAAAAAATGGAACAAAAAATCCCCAAAAGAAAACATATCTACCGAATGGGCCGGCCCATTTGGCTGCGGCTTGAGAGAAGCCTCCACTGGAAAATAGGGTCGGCCAGTCCTAGCGACCCAATGGGTCGAGGCCTGATCCGCGCTACAATGTACGCCCCGGATTGGAGTAAGTTATCGACTGCCTTTACTAAGGGCATGTACAATGATTGATAAGATAGTCTTATCTTAAGTCTTGCATGTAAGTTAAAGATGACAAAAAACATGTCTACACCAGGTCATCTCTTAGCCATCTCTTAAATAAGAGAAAACAAGCCTTTTCTTATGATTTCTCTCTCCTCCCCCTCATCATTGTCTACACCAGGTCATCTCTTAGCCTTCTCTTAAATAAGAGAAGACAAGCCTTTTTTTATGATTTCTCTCTCCTAAAGTAGCACCATTGTACATGCCCTAATAGATTAGCATTTTTTTGGCGAGGAAGGCTTTGCTAGTAGCGTGATTGTGAGTGGGCCATCAATGATTGATGAACAAAGATTAGCCTTTATTGTCTATCAGACTGTTGACCTAGCAAGATTCGTGACATTTGGTACCCAAGTCAGGAAATTTTCCCACCCAACACCATGAATTTGACACATTCCGAACCATGTGAGAACTCTAAGCCTCAAAGGGATCATGGCGGAGCTCGACCAATAGAAGCAAATGTCGGGGCGGCGCATGAGCCCAGAAACATCGTCGTGTCACTGCCCGTGATCTAGAATCGTTGAAAATGATCAAGTTGACGATTACGATGATGCAGCCCATCCATGCCTCCCTTGAGCCGACGGCCATAGATCTCTTTGCATGGCGTTCCGGCAAGGATACGACCATCGGAATGCTTCAGACCAACATCGGCGAGATCCAGGCACAACTTGCCAAAATCTTTGTCAAGCCTTTGCTCACCAGCAAGGAGGTGTGCTCTCCCTTGACTGTTGGTGGACACATGTCCCTTGCTCATCTCTGTGCGGGTGGTGACGGCCTATGTTCTCAAGGACCGAACCTAGTGCATTTCGATTCACTTTTCCTAACATTCCTCTGCTTGATCCGGTTGAGTATGCCATTGGTAGTTCCTTGGTTGATTCGTCTCCGTGCATTCACCGCTCGGAATTCGATGAGGGAGAATATCCCGTGAGATGGTGCATTTGATGTGAACCCTATTTTCTTGCTTTGTGCCATAGATGTGACATTGTTGGTTGATAGTATGTTAATGTACTTCACTGATACTGTCTCCGTTTATAAGAATCACCACTTGCTTATCCTGGTCACAAAAAATGATTGGGCCATCTCTGTATTTAGTTTAACTTGTTTTACTTATTTAGTTGCAACTATCTAAACCATAAACACACTGCTATCAATTTATTCAGTGTTTTCACCTTATTACTTCATATTTTTCATGCACCAATTCATCATACTACTCATTGGGTATAACAATGTTACTTATCAAAAGGGCTACAAATGACCCCCTACACATGTGATGTCATGCATCAACAATATCTTTTCTTTCTCTGTAGTATTTTGCTTGGCATTCATGCTTAAAGCAATCAATTTTTGTAATTATAAGATAGATCATTTATTTTTTAAAAATTATATCCATGCCAAAAATTGAACACATACATTTTAGAACTAAATGACAAGACAAAACATAGTGAAAACCAAGAAAACCACCATACATGGACAAATCCAGAGAAACAGATTATATGAGGTCAGTTCTTTGCCATTTACATTTTTCTGTCATTATCTTAGTAAAAAAAATGGTACTTAGTATTAATAAATCAAGATATTTCTATGTTTTATTGGGGTTATGTAGCAAAAGATTCACCAATCTTTATAAGTATTTTAACTACGAGGTATGTCAAATGGATAATTTAACAAACTTTTATACTAAATACTTATACTTATTTTTATTTATTTTGATCAACATATTGCTTAGTTAGCACAAATAAACCATATAGTAATGTCAAAAGATTTTTAAATATAGTAATGTTTATTATAAAGTTGCAATAATATAATTGAAAATTGTAGTTGTGATGTGCTAAGATAAAATATTATTTTTTATATCAAAATTTACGTTGTGTTTTAAAATATCTTTAGTTGAACCCACTAAAACGTGAAAAAAATAAAGAAGTAACCAAATTACATGTCTCCTTGGATTAATTTGTGACACTTCTCAACGAATATATTGCATAAATATTCGCGTATGTGTCATTTCCTCGAATATCTGGAAAGATATACCTATACTGTATGATTTCGCGATATCTTGGTACCATTTCAAAGTCAAATAGAATAATCTGCAGTATATGAGGTGTTTATAAGGTGCTTGTCATCAAATTGTTGGCATGGTGTTACACCTCATAAACACCTCATATACTCCAAATTATTCTATAGCTCAAGTATTGGTCATTAAGGTGGGCTTAGAGGATTGCATTGAGAAGTCCTATGGGAATGAAACCCTATTAAACAGTTTTGGGTAAATCATGTCATTTTTTTATTGGAACTAAAACATTAATCCTTTTGGGCCATTAAGTATTTGAGCTATGAGTTAAAATTTAGGATGAGAAACACTTGATATTCATGCCTTAGATGAGTAGAGAAATGAGCTTAAGAGAGTGCCACACTTTTCAAATGATATGGTCTAGTCAATTTTGTGTTATTAATTAGATGTGAATTCAACAATTGTCCTCCCCGAGCACTGTTCATTGTCTTCCCAAGCTGACCCTTCTTCCTCCTTTCGCCTTGCCTCGCCTCGGGCAAGCTCCTGTTGGGCCTCACTAGAGATCCAATGCCTCACTGCTGGTCGATGTGACATCCTAATCTCCGGCTTAGGATCCATCTAATCCTAGAACGAAAATGCCTCCCCACTCACACTGTCAAGCTCTCAGACTAGACTCCACTTGTGACGCTGTGGCCAGTTGCATCATGGTCCTCTCTAGCTAGCCCGCTTTGGGCCTTGGAGCACCGCATTATTCCTCTATCTATTCCAAAATGGGAGAACTTCATATTACAACCTTGAACTTCCAGCAAAGTCTAATATACAACCCCAAACTACAAAACCTTCTAGTTTAAAACACCCGACTTACAAAACCGAACAAGAAACAACCCTGGACTGGTTTTGACTGGTCAATAACCCAGTTAGCCGCCACATTACCCCCCTTGACCCACTTAACCCTGAATTTGACTTTTCTCATTCTATTTTTTTCAGTTCGACAAAACTTTTTGAAACTTTGCCCGAGTTTTTTTGACTATCACAGCTCTTTATTAAATCAAACAGGCAAAAGAATACAATAAAATTACAAACAAGGGAAGGGAAGAAGGGTAGTGTTGATTTTGAGACTCCCCGAGTTAATATAAGGGTAGTGTTGATTTTGAGATTATTTTAATTATTTTGCAATTTTTCTATTTTTGGCCAAAATTTGACCCAACATAGCTACAAATTTCAATTTTCATTCTAGTTTTTATTATCTCTAGAAAATTTTGTTGAAAATTTTCCATGTTGAGTATAAGGGTAGTGTGGATTTTTAAGAATTTTTCAAAAATATCTAGAAACTTCCATTTGTTAGTCAAATTTTGACCCAAAATGTCTCTAAATTTGATTTTTCATTCTATATTCTTGAAATATTGTTGAAACTTTCCCAGATTGATTATAAGGTCACTCTAGGAATCTGATAATTTGCCGCAGGGAGTGTCTGTGCCGTCAGCAGTCTGTCGAGGCAGAAGTCAAAGGCTTATTTTGCCGTCATTTGCTGACGGCAAAGAGCCACTCTCTGCAAAAATGTAAAAACTGACGGCAAAGAATAACCGATGACAAAGACAGGTTTGTCATCTGGCTGACCACAAATACAAAAAACTGACATCAAAGTCTTTGCCGTCATCCCGACGAAAAACTAACGGCAAAGTACCCCTTTGCCGCTTGGGCGTTGCCGTCAGTAATTCGTCCTTTTTCATCTGTACTTCCCTCACGACAAATTAGTTGTTTCCTGTAGTGGGTAGTATGTATTTTTTAGACAATTTTCAAATATTTTGGAAAAATTCGTTCTTTAGTCAAATAATTTGACCCAAAATGGATCTAAATTTGAATTTTTCATTCTATTTTTTATGTTCGTAAATTTTATTCCAAACTTTTGCAGATTGTTTAAAAAATAATTGAGAACTTTTTCAAAAAATTACCGAGCTCTTTCATTTTTCATTGAAATGGCTCCGAGTGTGTATTTGCTTTCCAATTGTCTTTTCTGTTCCTGGAAACTTCCCCAGATTGAATATAAGGATAGTGTGAATTTATGAGAATTGTTTCAAATTTTTATCGAAAGTTTCACCATTTTTAGAAAATTTGATCCATAATGGTCGTGAATTTGAATTTTTGGTTTTTTTTGTATGTTCTAAGAAACTTGTTGAAGCTTTCTTGGATCAAGTACATGGTAGTGTGGATTTTTAGAATAGTTTAAAAGTTTCCAGGCATTTCCATTTGTTGGTGAAATTCAGGGTTAAGTGGGTCGGGGGGGGGGTGACATGTTGGTTGACTGGATGCTGGCTGGGTTGTTGACCAGCCAAAACCAGTCTAGGGTTGTTTCTTGTCCGGTTTATGTTGGAGGTTGCAAACTAGATGGTTTCATAGTTTTGGATTGTGTATTGGACTTTGGTGGCAGTTCGAGGTTGTAACATGAACTTCTCTCTTTCAAAATCAATTAATGCAAAAATCTTTTTCAATTGCATAAGTTATACTAGCAAAACTGAATAAATAATCATGATGTGCCAAGAGAGAAAGCATGGGATGGTGAGGAGGACCTGAAACTAGACCGAGATGCTCCCGCCCACAGATTGAAACCATGGACCATAATTTGGGCAGAGAATTCCTTATTTAAAATTATCTTATTTTTTTTCCTTATTTGACATTGAAAACTTTTCCTTCTATCTAAAACCGAGTCTAAATTTATTCCCTTTATGACACTTTTGACCATTTTGAGCCTTAATGGTGCTAAATGACATTTGAAAAGACCTATTTGCCTCTCATGTGGTATGTAATCAATGTTTTAATAGATGCTAATATTGAAATAGAAAATAAATGTCCAGCTTGCTCCCGCCACTACAGCCTCACCTGCGGCTATGTAGAGTATGTGTGTACCCGTCCGACTCCGTTTGCTTGGTGTGTGGGCCAATTTCCAAGCAAAATTTCCAGGTTCTTTCATTTTAGACCGAAATAGCTCAGAATATGTATTTTCTTTCTAGTTATTTTTTTGTTTCCAAAAACTTCTTGAAACTTTCCCATATCAAATAGAAGGATAGTGTGGTTTTTTAAGAATTGTTTCAAATTTTTTCTGGAAAGTTCATTTTTTGACACAAATTTTGACCCAAAATGGCCATGATTTTGAATTTTCATTTTAGTTTTTCTTTATGTTCTATGAAACTTGTTGACACTTTCCTAGATTGAATAAAAGGGTAGTTGGATTTTGAAAATAGTTTAAAACTTTTTGGGCACTTCCATTTGTTGGTTAAATTCAAGGTTAAGTGGGTCGAGGGGTGACATGTCGGCTCATTGGATGCTAACTAGGTTGTTGACCAGTCATAACCGGTCCAGGGTTGTTTCATGTCCGCTTTGGTATATTGGAGGTTGGAAACTAGATGGTTTCAGAGTTTATGGTTGTGTATTAGACCTTGGTGATAGTTCAAGGGGAAGGAAATATGCCCTAGAGGCAATAATAAAGTTGTTATTTTATATTTCCTTATTTCATGATAAATTTTTATTATTCATGCTAGAATTGTATTAACTGGAAACTTGATACATGTGTGGATGCATAGACATAATACTGTGTCCCTAGTAAGCCTCTACTAGACTACCTCGTTGATCAAAGATGGTTAAGTTTTCTAACCATAGACATGTGTTGTCATTTGATAAACGAGATCACATCATTAGGAGAATGATGTGATGGACAAGACCCATCCGTTAGGTTAGCACAATGATCGCTCAGTTTTATTGCTATTGCTTTCTTCATGTCATATACATATTCCTTTAACTATGAGATTATGCAACTCCTAGAAACCGGAGGAATACCTTGTGTGCTATCAGATGTCACAACGTAACTGGGTGATTATAAAGATGCTCTATAGGTATCTCCGAAGGTGTTTGTTGGGTTGGCATAGATCGAGATTAGGATTTGTCACTCCGAGTATCAAAGAGGTATCTCTGGGCCCTCTCGGTAATGCACATCATAAGAAGCCTTGCAAGCAATGTGACTAATGAGTTAGTTGTAGCATGATGTATTACAGAATGAGTAAAGAGACTTGCTGGTAACGATATTGAACTAGGTATGAAGATACCGACGATCGAATCTCGGGCAAGTAACATACCGATGACATAGGGAATAACGTATGTTGTCATTACGGTGCGACCGATAAAGATCTTCGTAGAATATGTAGGAACCAATATGAGCATCTAGGTTCCGCTATTGGTTATTGACCGGAGAGGTGTCTCGGTCATGTCTACATAGTTCTCGAACCCGTAGGGTCCGCACGCTTAACGTTCGATGACGATTTTGTATTATATGAGTTATGTGATTTGGTGACCGAATGTTGTTCAGAGTCCCAGATGAGATCACGGACATGATGAGGAGTCTCGAAATGTTCGAGAGGTAAAGATTGATATATAGGGCGATGGTATTCGGACACCAGAAGTGCTCCAGAGGGTACCAGGTACATATCGGGTCTCCGAAAGGGGTTCCGGGCAACCCCGGCAAAGATATGGGCCTTATTGGGCCAAGAGAGGAACAGACCATCCCACAAGGGGCTGGTGAGCTCCCATATAGGCCGAAATAGGAGGAGACGGAAAGGAGGGAAGGGAGAAGGAAAGGGAGGATTCGGCCTCCCCCTTTCCTTCCCTCCCCCACTACTAGGGAAAACCTTATACACAGAATCTTAGCAGCAGCTCGGCACAAAAAGAAGCACTGCTGCTAATTAGCAGTAGCGCGGTCAAGAAAAACCCGCTACTGATGCAAATTTAGCAGTAGCGCGTGAGGGCTAAAGCGCGCTGCTACAAAAATCGACCGATAGTAACCAACAACCTAAGTTTAGAAGCAGCGCGGGGTCACGATGCACGCTACTGCTACAACAATAGAGTAGCGTGCTTTTTGCTCACATCGCTGGTGATAACCCACAAGTATAGGTGATCGCAACAGCTTTCGAGGGTAGATTATTCAACCCAAATTTATTGATTCGACACAAGGGGAGCCAAAGAATATTCTCAAGTATTAGCAGCTGAGTTGTCAATTCAACCACACCTGGAAACTTAATATCTGCAGCAAATGGTTTAGTAGCAAAATAATATGATAGTGATGATAATAGTAACAAGAGAGTAACGAAAGAAAAGTAATGTTTTTGGTATTTTGTAGTGATTGTAACAATAGCAACGAAAAAGTAAATAAGCGTAAACCAGTATATGGAAAACTCTTCGGCATTGGATCAGCGATGTATAATTATGCCGGATGTGGTTCATCATGTAACAGTCATAACATAGGGTGACATAGAACTAGCTCTAGTTCATTGATGTAATGTAGGCATGTATTCCGAATATAGTCATACGTGCTTATGGAAAAGAACTTGCATGCCATCTTTTGTCCTACCCTCCCGTGGCAGCGGGGTCCTAATGGAAACTAAGGGATATTAAGGTCTCCTTTTAATAGAGAACCGGAACAAAGCATTAGCACATAGTGAATACATGAACTCCTCAAACTACGGTCATCACCGGTAAGTACCCCGATTATTGTCACTTCGGGGTTAACTGATCATAACACATAATAGGTGACTATAGACTTGCAAGATAGGATCAAGAACTCTCATATATTGATGAAAACATAATAGGTTCAGATCTGCAATCATGGCACTCGGGCTCTAGTGACAAGCATTAAGCATAGCAAAGTCATAGCAACATCAATCTCAAAACATAGTGTTGGAAATATGCCCTAGAGGAAATAATAAATTAGTTATTATTATATTATATTTCATTGTTCATGATAATCGTTTATTATCCATGCTAGAATTGTATTGATAGGAAACTCAGATACATGTGTGGATACATAGACAACACCATGTCCCTAGTAAGCCTCTAGTTGACTAGCTCGTTGATCAATAGATGGTTACGGTTTCCTGACCATGGACATTGGATGTCGTTGATAATGGGATCACATCATTAGGAGAATGATGTGATGGACAAGACCCAATCCTAAGCCTAGCACAAGATCGTGTAGCTCGTATGCTAAAGCTTTTCTAATGTCAAGTATCATTTCCTTAGACCATGAGATTGTGCAACTCCCGGATACCGTAGGAGTGCTTTGGGTGTGCCAAACGTCACAAGTAACTGGGTGGCTATAAAGGTGCACTACGGGTATCTCTGAAAGTGTCTGTTGGGTTGGCACGAATCGAGACTGGGATTTGTCACTCCGTGTAAATGGAGAGGTATCTCTGGGCCCACTCGGTAGGACATCATCATAATGTGCACAATGTGATCAAGGAGTTGATCACGGGATGATGTGTTACGAAACGAGTAAAGAGACTTGCCGGTAACGATATTGAACAAGGTATCGGGATACCGACGATCGAATCTTGGGCAAGTATCGTACCGATAGACAAAGGGAATTGTATACGGGATTGATTGAATCCTTGACATCGTGGTTCATCCGATGAGATCATCGTGGAGCATGTGGGAGCCAACATGGGTATCCAGATCCCGCTGTTGGTTATTGACCGGAGAGTTGTCTCGGCCATGTCTGCATGACTCCCGAACCCATAGGGTCTACACACTTAAGGTTCGATGACGCTAGGGTTATAGGGAAAGTATGTATGCGGTTATCGAATGTTGTTCGAACTCCCGAATGAGATCCCGGACATCACGAGGAGTTCCGGAATGGTATGGTGGTAAAGATTGATATATAGGAAGTATGGTTTTGGCCATCGGAAGTGTTCCGGACATCACCGGTAGTGTACCGGGACCACCGGAGGGGTCCGGGGGTCCACCAGGAGGGGCCACGGGCCCCGGAGGCTTACATGGGCCAAGTGTGAGAAGGGACCAGCCCCTAGGTGGGCTGGGGCGCCTCCCCACCAAGGCCCATGCGCCTAGAGAGAAGAGGGGGCAAACCCTAAGGGCAGATGGGCCCTAAGGCCCATGCCTGGTGCGCCTCCCTCTCCCCCCACTTGGTCGCCACCCCAGATGGGGATTGGGGCTGCCGCCACCGCTAGGGTGGAAACCCTAGGTGGCGGCGGAGCCCTCTCTCTCCCCCTATATATAGTGGAGGCAAAGGGGCAGCCCAACACACGAAGTTCTTCCCCTGTTGGCGCAGCCCTTCCCCTCTCCCTCCTCGTCTCTCATAGTGATTGGCGAAGCCCTGCTGGAGTCCCGCGCTCCTCCACCACCACTACCACGCCGTCATGCTGCTGCTGGACGGAGTCTTCCCCAACCTCTCCTTCTCCCCTTGCTGGATCAAGGTGTGGGAGACGTCACCGGGCTGCACGTGTGTTGAACGCGGAGGCGCCGTTGTTCGGCGCTTAGATCGGAATCAACCGCGATCTGAATCGCTGCGAGTACGACTCCTTCATCCGCGTTCTTGCAACGCTTTCGCTTAGCGATCTACAAGGGTATGTAGATGCACTCCCCTTCCCCTCGTTTCTAGATTAATCCATAGATTGATCTTGGTGATGCGTAGAAAATTTTAAATTTTTGCTACTATCCCCAACAGTGGCATCATTGTTGGGGAACGTAGTAATTTCAAAAATTTCCTACGCACACACAAGATCATGGTGATGCATAGCAACGAGGGAAGAGTGTGATCTACGTACCCTTGTAGACCGACAGCGGAAGCGTTAGCACAACGCGGTTGATGTAGTCGTACGTCTTCACGGCCCGACCGATCAAGCACCGAAACTACGGCACCTCCGAGTTCTAGCACACGTTCAGCTCGATGACGATCCCCGGACTCCGATCCAGCAAAGTGTCGGGGAAGAGTTCCGTCAGCACGATGGCGTGGTGACGATCTTGATGTTCTACCGTCGCAGGGCTTCGCCTAAGCACCGTTACAATATATCGAGGATTATGGTGGAAGGGGGCACCGCACACGGCTAAGAATATGATCACGTGGATCAACTTGTGTGTCTATGGGGTGCCCCTGCCCCCGTATATAAAGGAGTGGAGGAGGGGAGGGCCGGCCCTCTCTATGGCGCGCCCTAGGGAGTCCTACTCCCACCGGGAGTAGGATTCCCCCTTTCCTAGTCCAACTAGGAGTCCTTCCATGAAGTAGGAGTAGGAGACAAGGAAGGGGAAGAGGGAAGAGAAGGAAGGAGGGGGCGCAGCCCCTCCCCCTAGTCCAATTCGGACTAGGCCTTGGGGGGGGGGCGGCCTGCCTCTCCCTCTCCCCTAAAGCCCAATAAGGCCCATATACTTCTTCTCCCGTATTCCCGTAACTCCCCGATACTCCGAAAAATACCCGAACCACTCGGAACCTTTCTGATGTCCGAATATAGTCGTCCAATATATCGATCTTTACGTCTCGACCATTTCGAGACTCCTCGTCATGTCCTCGATCTCATCCGGGACTCCGAACTCCTTCGGTACATCAAAACCCATAAACTCATAATATAACTGTCATCGAAACCTTAAGCGTGCGGACCCTACGGGTTCGAGAACAATGTAGACATGACCGAGACACGTCTCCGGTCAATATCCAATAGCGGAACCTGGATGCTCATATTGGCTCCTACATATTCTACGAAGATCTTTATCGGTCAGACCACATAACAACATACGTTGTTCCCTTTGTCATCGGTATGTTACTTGCCCGAGATTCGATCGTCGGTATCTCAATACCTAGTTCAATCTCGTTACCGGCAAGTCTCTTTACTCGTTCCGTAATACATCATCTCGCAACTAACTCATTAGTTGCAATGCTTGCAAGGCTTATGTGATGTGCATTACCGAGAGGGCCCAGAGATACCTCTCCGACAATCGGAGTGACAAATCCTAATCTCGAAATACGCCAACCCAACATGTACCTTTGGAGACACCTGTAGAGCTCCTTTATAATCACCCAGTTACGTTGTGACGTTTGGTAGCACACAAAGTGTTCCACCGGCAAACGGGAGTTGCATAATCTCATAGTCATAGGAACATGTATAAGTCATGAAGAAAGCAATAGCAATATACTAAACGATCGAGTGCTAAAGCTAATGGAATGGGTCATGTCAATCACATCATTCTCCTAATAATGTGATCCCGTTAATCAAATAACAACTCTTTGTCTATGGTTAGGAAACATAACCATCTTTGATTAATGAGCTAGTCAAGTAGAGGCATACTAGTGACACTCTGTTTGTCTATGTATTCACACATGTATTATGTTTCTGGTTAATACAATTCTAGCATGAATAATAAACATTTATCATGAAATAAGGAAATAAATAATAACTTTATTATTGCCTCTAGGGCATATTTCCTTCAGTCTCCCACTTGCACTAGAGTCAATAATCTAGTTCACATCGCCATGTGATCTAACATCAATAGTTCACATCTTTATGTGGTTAACACCCATAGTTCACATCGATATGTGACCAACACCCAAAGGGTTTACTAGTCAGCAATCTAGTTCACATTGCTATGTGATTAACACCCAAAGAGTACTAAGGTGTGATCATGTTTTGCCTGTGAGAGAAATTTAGTCAACAGGTCTGCCATATTCAGATCCGTAAGTATTTTGCAATTTTCTATGTCTACAATGCTCTGCACGGAGCTACTTTAGCTAATTGCTCCCACTTTTAATATGTATCTAGATGAAGACTAAGAGTCATCCGGATCAGTGCCAAAGCTTGTATCGACATAACCCTTTTACGACGAACCTTTTGTCACCTCCATAATCGAGAAACATATCCTTATTCCACTAAGGATAATTTTGACCGCTGTCCAGTGATCTACTCCTAGATCACTATTGTACTCCCTTGCTAAAATTAGTGTAGGGTATACAATAGGTCTGGTACACAGCATGTCATACTTTATAGAACCTATGGCCAAGGCATAGGGAATGACTTTCATTCTCATTCTATTTTTTTCCGTGGTCGGGCTTTGAGTCTTACTCAATTTCACACCTTGTAACACAGGAAAGATTCATTTCTTTGACTGTTCCATTTTGAACTACTTCAAAATCTTGTCAAGGTATGTACTCATTGAAAAAAACTTATCAAGCGTCTTGATCTATCTCTATAGATCTTGATGCTCAATATGTAAGCAGCTTCACTGAGGTTTTCTTTGAAAAAATCCTTTCAAACACTCCTTTATGCTTTGCATAATAATTCTACATTATTTCCAATCAACAATATGTCATACACATATACTTATCAGAAATGCTATAGTGCTCCCACTCACTTTCTTGTAAATACAGGCTTCACCGCAAGTCTGTATAAAACTATATGCTTTGATCAACTTATCAAAGCGTATATTCCAACTCCGAGATGCTTGCACCAGTCCATAGATGGATCGCTGGAGCTTGCATATTTTGTTAGCACCTTTAGGATTGACAAAACCTTCTGGTTGCATCATATACAACTCTTCTTTAAATCCATTAAGGAATGTAGTTTTGTTTATCCATTTGCCAGATTTCATAAAAATGCGGCAATTGCTAACATGATTTGGATAGACTTAAGCATTGCTACGAGTGAGAAAATTTCATCGTAGTCAACACCTTGAACTTTTTCAAAAACCTTTTTCGACAAGTTTAGCTTTGTAGATAGTAACACTACTATCAGCGTCCGTCTTCCTCTTGAAGATCCATTTATTTTCTATGGCTTGACGATCATCGGGCAAATCCATCAAAGTCCATACTTTGTTCTCATACGTGGATCATATCTCAGATTTCATGGCCTCAAACCATTTCATGGAATCTGGGCTCATCATCGCTTCCTCATGTTGGGGAACATAGCAGAAATTCAAAATTTTCCTACGTGTCACCAAGATCTATCTATGGAGAAACCAACAACGAGGGGAAGGAGAGTGCATCTACATACCCTTGTAGATCGCTAAGCGGAAGCGTTCAAGAGAACGGGGTTGAAGGAGTCGTACTCGTCGTGATCCAAATCACCGGAGATCCTAGTGCCGAACGGACGGCACCTCCGCGTTCAACACACGTACAGCCCGATGACGTCTCCCATGCCTTGATCCAGCAAGGAGAGAGGGAGAGGTTGAGGAAGACTCCATCCAGTAGCAGCACAACGGCGTGGTGATGGTGGAGGAGCGTGGTACTCCAGCAGGGCTTCGCCAAGCACCGTAAGAGACGAGGAAGGAAAAGGTAGGGCTGCGCCAGGGAGAGATCAAATCATATATTTTGCAACCCTGATAACCTCAAGTATATATAGGGGAAGGGGAGGGGCTGCGCCCCCACCTAGGGTTCCCTCCCTAGGGGTGGCGGAAGCCCCCCAAAACCCATCTAGGGTGCGGCCAGGTGGAGGGGCAGAGGGAGGCGCACCAGGGTGGGCCTTAGGGCCCATCTGCCCTAGGGTTTGCCCCCTTCCCCTCTTCCTTGAGCCTTGGGCCTTGG
Organism: Triticum urartu; assembly: GCF_003073215.2. NCBI lineage: Eukaryota > Viridiplantae > Streptophyta > Magnoliopsida > Poales > Poaceae > Triticum > Triticum urartu. The sequence goes on from NC_053023.1 coordinate 745,577,105, forward strand.
TGGGGGGGCGCACCAGCCCACTTGGGGCTGGTCCCCTCCCACACTTGGCCTATGCAGCCCTCCGGGGCTGGTGGCCCCACTTGGTGGACCCCCGGGACCCTCCCGGTGGTCCCGGTACGTTACCGATAAACCTCGAAACTTTTCCGGTGACCAAAACAGGACTTCCCATATATAAATCTTTACCTCTGGACCATTCCAGAACTCCTCGTGACCTCCAAGATCTCATCTGGGACTCCGAACAACATTCGGTAACCACATACAAACTTCCTTTATAACCCTAGCGTCATCGAACCTTAAGTGTGTAGACCCTACGGGTTCGGGAGACATGCAGACATGACCGAGATGACTCTCCGGTCAATAACCAACAGCATAATCTGGATACCCATGTTGGCTCCCACATGTTCCACGATGATCTCATCGGATCAACCACGATGTCAAGGACTTAATCAATCCCGTATGCAATTCCCTTTGTCCATCGGTACGATACTTGCCCGAGATTCGATCGTCGGTATCCCAATACCTTGTTCAATCTCGTTACCGGCAAGTCTCTTTACTCGTTCCGTAACACATCATCCCGTGATCAACTCCTTGATCACATTGTGCACATTATGATGATGTCCTACCGAGTGGGCCCAGAGATACCTCTCCGTTTACACGGAGTGACAAAGCCCAGTCTCGATTCGTGCCAACCCAACAGACACTTTCGGAGATACCTGTAGTGTACCTTTATAGCCACCCAGTTACGTTGTGACGTTTGGTACACCCAAAGCACTCCTACGGTATCTGGGAGTTGCACAATCTCGTGGTCTAAGGAAATGATACTTGACATTAGAAAAGCTTTAGCATACGAACTACATGATCTTGTGCTAGGCTTAGGATTGGGTCTTGTCCATCACATCATTCTCCTAATGATGTGTTCCCGTTATCAATGACATCCAATGTCCATGGTTAGGAAACCGTAACCATCTATTGATCAACGAGCTAGTCAACTAGAGGCTTACTAGGGACATGGTGTTGTCTATGTATCCACACATGTATCTGAGTTTCCTATCAATACAATTCTAGCATGGATAATAAACAATTATCATGAACAAGGAAATATAATAATAATCAATTTATTATTGCCTCTAGGGCATATTTCCAACAGTCTCCCACTTGCACTAGAGTCAATAATCTAGTTCACATCGATATGTGAGTAACACTCAAGGTCACATCCCCATGTGACTAACACCCAAAGAGTTTACTAGAGTCAATAATCTAGTTCACATTACCATGTGATTAGCACTCGATGAGTTCTGGGTTTGATCATGTTATGCTTGTGAGAGATGTTATAGTCAACGGGTCTGAATCTTTCAGATCCGTGTGTGCTTTACAAATCTCTATGTCATCTCCTAGATGCAGCTACCACGTTCTATTTGGAGCTATTCCAAATAACTGTTCTACTATACGAATCCAGTTTACTACTTAGAATAATCTGGATTAGTGTCAAAGTTTGCATCGGCGTAACCCTTTATGACGAACTCTTTTACCACCTCCATAATCGAGAAAATTCCTTAGTTCACTAGTTACTAAGGATAACTTTGACCGCTGTCCTGTGATCCATTCTTGGATCACTCTTGTACCCCTTGACTGACTCATGGCAAGGCACACTTTAGGTGCGGTACTCAGCATGGCATACCGTATAGAGCCTATGACAAAAGTATAGGGGACGACCTTCGTCCTTCCTATTTCTTCTGCCGTGGTCGAGCTTTAAGTCTTAACTTCATACCTTACAACTCAGGCAAGAACTCCTTCTTTCAAGATCATGTCAAGGTATGTGCTCATTTGAAAGTACCATTAAGCGTTTTGATCTATCCTTATCGGTCTTGATGCTCAATGTTCAAGTAGCTTAATCCAGGCTTTCCATTGAAAAACACTTTCCAAATAACCCTATATGCTTTCCAGAAATTCTACGTCATTTCTGATCTATGATATGTCGACAACATATATTCATCAGAAATTCTATAGTGCTCCCACTCACTTCTTTGGAAATACAAGTTTCTCATAAACTTTGTATACACCCAAAATCTTTGATCATCTCATCAAAGCATACATTCCAACTCCGAGATGCTTACTCCAGTCCTTAGAAGGATTGCTGGAGCTTTGCATACTTATTAGCATCTTTCAGGATTGACAAAACCTTCCGGTTGTATTACATACAACCTTTCCTCAAGAAAAATCGTCGAGGAAACAATGTTTTGACATCCTATCTGCAAGATTTCATAAATAATGTAGTAATCGCTAATATAATTCCAACAGACTCTTAGCATCGCTACGAGTGAGAAAGTCTCACCGTAGTCAACTCCTTGAACTTGTCGGGAAACTTCTTAATGACAAGTCGAGCTTTCTTAATGGTGACATTTACCATCATTGTCCGTCTTCCTTTTAAAATCCATATGTACCTAACAGCCTTACGACCATCAAGTAGTTCTTCCAAAGTCTACACTTTGTTCTCATACATGGATCCTCTCTCGGATTTTATGGCCTCGAGCCATTTATCGGAATCCGGGCCCACCATCGCTTCTCCATAGCTCGTAGGTTCATTTTTGTCTAGCAACATGACTTCCAAGACAGGATTATGTACCACTCTGAAGTATTACGCATCCTTGTCATCCTACGAGGTTTGGGAGTGACTTGATCCAAAGTCTCATGATCAATATCATAAGCTTCCACTTCAATTGGTGTAGGTGCCACAGGAACAACTCTTTGTGCCCTGCTATGCACTAGTTGAAGTGACGGTTCAATAACCTCATCAAGTCTCCACCATCCTCCCACTCAATTGCTTCGAGAGAAACCTTTCCTCGAGAAAGGACCCGATTCTAGAAACAATCCCTATTGCTTTCGGATCTGAGACAGGAGGTATACCCAACTGTTTTGGGTGTCCTATGAAGATGCATTTATCCGCTTTGGGTTCGAGCTCATCAACCTGAAACTTTTTCACATAAGTGTCGCAGCCCCAAACTTTTAAGAAATGACAGCTTAGGTTTCTCTAAACCATAGTTCATACGGTGTCATCTCATCGGAATTACGTGGTGCCCCTTTTAAAGTGAATGTGGTTGTCTCTAATGCCTAACCCATAAACTATTGTGGTAATTCGATAAGAGACATCATGGTATGCATCATATCCAATAGGGTGCCGTTATGATGTTCGGACACACCATTACACTATGGTGTTCCAGGCTATATTAGTTGTGAAACAATTTCCACAATGTCTTAATTCTGTGCCAAACTTGTAATTCAGATATTCATCTCTATGATCATATCATAGACATTTTATCCTCTTGTTACGACGATCTATCAACTTCACCCTGAAATTACTTGAACCTTTCAATAATTCAGACTCGTGATTCATCAAGTAAATATACTCAACATCTACTCAAATCATCTGTGAAGTAAGAACATAACGATATCCACTACACGCCTCAGCACTCATTGGACAGCACACATCAAAATGTATTACTTCCAACAAGTTGCTTTCTAGTTCCATTTTACTGAAATCGAGGCTTTCAGTCATCTTGCCCATGTGGTATGATTTGCATGTCTCAAGTGATTCAAAATCAAGTGAGTCCAAACGGTCCATCTGCATGGAGTTTCTTCATGCGTATATACCAATAGACATGGTTCGCATGTCTCAGTCTTTTTCAAAAATGAGTGAGTCCAAAGATCCATCAACATGGAGCTTCTTCATGCGTTTTATACCAATATTACTTACATGGCAGTGCCATAAGTAGGTGGTACTATCATTACTATCTTATATCTTTTGGCATGAACATGTGTATCACTATGATCGAGATTCAAAAAACCATTCATTAGGTGCAAGACCATTGAAGGTATTATTCAAATAAACAGAGTAACTATTATTCTCCTTAAATGAATGACCGTATTGCGATAGGCATAATCCAATCATGTCTATGCTCAACGCAAACACCAAATAACAATTATTTAGGTCTAACACCAATCTCGATGGTAGAGGGAGTATGCGATGCTTGATCACATCAAGCTTGGAAACACTTCCAACACATATCATCATCTCACCTTTAGCTAGTCTCCGTTTATTCCGTAGCTTTTATTTCGAGTTACTAACACTTAGCAACTGAACCGGTATCTAATACCCTGGTGCTACTAGGAGTACTAGTAAAGTACACATTAACATAATGTATATCCAATATACTTCTATCGACCTTGCCAGCCTTCTCATCTACCAAGTATCTAGGGTAATTCTGCTCCAGTGGCTGTTCCCCCTTATTACAGAAGCACTTAGTCTCGGGCTTGGGTTCAACTTTGGGTTTCTTCACTTGAGAAGCAACTGACTTGTCGTTTCATGAAGTATCCCTTTCTTTCCCTTGCCCTTCTTGAAACTAGTGGTTTTTAACTAACCATCAACAATTGATGCTCCTACTTGACTTCTACTTCCGCGGTGTCAAGCATCGCGAATATCTCAAGGATCATCACATCTATCCCTGATATGTTATAGTTCATTATGAAGCTCTAGTAGGTTGGTGGCGATGACTTTGAAGAAACATCACTATCTTATCTGGAAGATTAACTCCCACTCGATTCAAGTGATTGTTGTACTCAGACAATCTGAGCACAAGCTCAACGATTGAGCTTTTCTCCCTTAGTTTGCAAGCTAAGAAAATCGTCGGAGGTCTTATACCTCTTGACGTGGGCACAAGCCCGTAATCCCAATTTCAGCCCTCGAAACATCTCATACGTTTTGCGACGTTTCAAAACGTCTTCGGTGCCTCAACACTAAACCGTTTAACTAAACTATCACGTAGTTATCAAAATGTGTATGTCAGATGTTCGCAACATCCACAGACGACGTTCGAGGTTCGGCACACTGAGCGGTGCATTAAGGACATAAGCCTTCTATGAAGTAATGAGGACAATCCTCAGTTTACGGACCTAGTCCGCATAATTGCTACTATCAACTTTCAACTAAATTTTCTCTAGGAACATATCTAAACAGTAGAACTGAAGCGCGAGCTACGACATAATTTGCGAAGACCTTTTGACTATGTTCAGGATAATTAAGTTCATCTTATGAACTCCCACTCAGATAGACATCCCTCTAGTCATCTAAGTGATTACATGATCCGAGTCAACTAGGCCGTGTCCGGTCATCACGTGAGATGGACTAGTCAACATCGGTGAACATCTTCATGTTGATCGTATCTTTTATACGACTCATGCTCAACCTTTCGGTCTACTGTGTTCCGAGGCCATGTCTGTACATGCTAGGCTCGTCAAGTTAACCCCAAGTGTTTTGCATGTGTTCCGAGGCCATGTCTGTACATGCTAGGCTCGTCAACACCCGTTGTATTTGAACGTTAGAATCTAACACCCGATCATCACGTGGTGCTTCGAAACGACGAACTTTCGCAACGGTGCACAGTTAGGGGGAACACTTTCTTGAAATTTTAATGAGGGATCATCTTATTTACTACCGTCGTTCTAAGCAAATAAGATGTATAAACATGATAAACATCACATGCAATCAAATAGTGACATGATATGGCCATCATCACTTTGCTCCTTTTGATCTCCATCTTCGGGGCTCCATGATCATTATCGTCACCGGCATGACACCATGATCTCCATCATCATGATCTCCATCATCGTGTCTTCATGAAGTTGTCTCGCCAACTATTACTTCTACTACTACAGCTAACGGTTAGCAATAAAGTAAAGTAATTACATGACGTTTATGTTGACACGCAGGTCATAAATAAATTAAGACAACTCCTATGGCTCCTGCCGGTTGTCATACTCATCGACATGCAAGTCGTGATTCCTATTACAAGAACATGATCAATCTCATACATCACATATCATTCATCACATTCTTCTTGGCCATATCACATCACATAGCATTCCCTGCAAAAACAAGTTAGACGTCCTCTAATTGTTGTTTGCATGTTTTACGTGGCTGCTATGGGTTTCTAGCAAGAACGTTTCTTACCTACGCAAAAACCACAACGTGATATGCCAATTGCTATTTACCCTTCATAAGGACCCTTTTCATCGAATCCGATCCGACTAAAGTGGGAGAGACAGACACCCGCCAGCCACCTTATGCAACTAGTGCATGTCAGTCGGTGGAACCGGTCTCACGTAAGCGTATGTGTAAGGTTGGTCCGGGCCGCTTCATCCCACAATGCCGCCGAATCAAGATTGGACTAGTAACGGTAAGCATATTGAACAAAATCGACGCCCACAACTACTTTGTGTTCTACTCGTGCATAGAAACTACGCATAGACCTGGCTCATGATGCCACTGTTGGGGAACGTAGCAGAAATTCAAAATTTTCCTACGTGTCACCAAGATCTATCTATGGAGAAACCAACAACGAGGGGAAGGAGAGTGCACCTACATACCCTTGTAGATCGCTAAGCGGAAGCGTTCAAGAGAACAGGGTTGAAGGAGTCGTACTCGTCGTGATCCAAATCACCGGAGATCCTAGTGCCGAACGGACGGCACCTCCGCGTTCAACACACGTACAGCCCGATGACGTCTCCCATGCCTTGATCCAGCAAGGAGAGAGGGAGAGGTTGAGGAAGACTCCATCCAGCAGCAGCACAACGGCGTGGTGGTGGTGGAGGAGCGTGGTACTCCAGCAGGGCTTCGCCAAGCACCGCAAAAGACGAGAAAGGAAAAGGTAGGGCTGCGCCAGGGAGAGATCAAATCATATATTTTGCAACCCTGATAACCTCAAGTATATATAGGGGAAGGGGAGGGGCTGCGCCCCCACCTAGGGTTCCCTCCCTAGGGGTGGCAGCAGCCCCCCAAAACCCATCTAGGGTGCGGCCAGGTGGAGGGGGAGAGGGAGGCGCACCAGGGTGGGCCTTAGGGCCCATCTGCCCTAGGGTTTGCCCCCTTCCCCTCTTCCTTGAGCCTTGGGCCTTGGTGGGGGGGCGCACCAGCCCACCTGGGGCTGGTCCCCTCCCACACTTGGCCTATGCAGCCCTCCGAGGCTGGTGGCCCCACTTGGTGGACCCCCGGGACCCTCCCGGTGGTCCCGGTACGTTACCGATAAACCCCGAAACTTTTCCGGTGACCAAAACAGGACTTCCCATATATAAATCTTTACCTCCGGACCATTCTGGAACTCCTCGTGACCTCCGAGATCTCATCCAGGACTCCGAACAACATTCGGTAACCACATACAAACTTCCTTTATAACCCTAGCGTCATCGAACCTTAAGTGTGTAGACCCTACGGGTTCGGGAGACATGCAGACATGACCGAGATGACTCTCCGGTCAATAACCAACAGCGGGATCTGGATACCCATGTTGGCTCCCACATGTTCCACGCTGATCTCATCGGATGAACCACGATGTCAAGGACTTAATCAATCCCGTATGCAATTCCCTTTGTCCATCGGTACGATACTTGCCCGAGATTCGATCGTCGGTATCCCGATACCTTGTTCAATCTCATTACCGGCAAGTCTCTTTACTCGTTACGTAACACATCATCCCGTGATCAACTCCTTGATCACATTGTGCACATTATGATGATGTCCTACCGAGTGGGCCCAGAGATACCTCTCCGTTTACACGGAGTGACAAAGCCCAGTCTCGATTCGTGCCAACCCAACAGACACTTTCGAAGATACCTGTAGTGTACCTTTATAGCCACCCAGTTACGTTGTGACGTTTGGCACACCCAAAGCACTCCTACGGTATCCGGGAGTTGCACAATCTCATGGTCTAAGGAAATGATACTTGACATTAGAAAAGCTTTAGCATACGAACTACATGATCTTGTGCTAGGCTTAGGGTTTGGTCTTGTCCATCACATCATTCTCCTAATGATGTGATCCCGTTATCAATGACATCCAATGTCCATGGTTAGGAAACCGTAACCATCTATTGATCAACGAGCTAGTCAACTAGAGGCTTACTAGGGACATGGTGTTGTCTATGTATCCACACATGTATCTGAGTTTCCTATCAATACAATTCTAGCATGGATAATAAATGATTATCATGAACAAGGAAATATAATAATAATCAATTTATTATTGCCTCTAGGGCACATTTCCAACACCTCATAGTTCGCAAGTTCGTCATGTTCTAGTAACATGACTTCCAGAACAGGATTACCGTACCACTCTGGTGCGGATCTCACTCTGGTTTACCTACGAGATTCGGTAGTAACTTGATCTGAAGTTACATGATCATCATCATTAGCTTCCTCACTAATTGGTGTAGTAGTCACAAGAACAGATTTCTGTGATGAACTACTTTTCCAATAAGGGAGAAGGTACAATTACCTTATCAAGTTTTCTACTTTCCTCCCACTCACTTCTTTCGAGAGAAACTCCTTCTCTAGAAAGGATCCATTCCCAGCAACGAATAGCTTGCCTTCGGATCTGTGATAGAAGGTGTACCCAACATTTTTCTTTTTGGGTATCCTATGAAGACGCACTTCTCCGATTTGGGTTTGAGCTTATCAAGTTGAAACTTTTTCACATAAGCATTGCAACCTCAAACTTTTAAGAAACAACAACTTAGGTTTATTTCCAAACCATAGTTCATACGGTGTCGTCTCAACGGATTTAGATGGTGCCCTATTTAACGTGAATGTAGCTGTCTCTAATGCATAACCCCAAAACAATAGCGGTAAATCAGTAAGAGACGTCATAGATCGCACCATATCTAATAAAGCATGGTTATGACGTTCGGACACACCATTACACTGTGGTGTTCCAGGTGGCGTGAGTAGTGAAATATTACACATTGTTTTAACTGAAGGCCAAACTCGTAACTCAAATATTTTACTTCTGCGATCATATCGTAGAAACTTTATTTTGTTACGATGATTCTCCACTTCACTCTGAAATTCTTTGAACTTTTCAGACTTATGTTTCATCAAGTAGATATACTCATATCTGCTTAAATCATCTGTGAAGGTCAGAAAATAATGATACTTGTCGCGAGCTTTAATATTCATCGGACCACATACATCAGTATGTATGATTTCCAACAAATCTGTTGCTCGCTCCATTGTTCCGAAGAACGGAGTCTTAGTCATCTTGCCCGTAAGGCATGGTTCGCAAGCATCAAGTGATTCGTAATCAAGTGATTCCAAAATCCCATCAGCATGGAGTTTCTTCATGCACTTTACACCAATATGACCTAAACGGCAGTGCCACAAATAAGTTGCACTATCATTATTAACTTTGCATCTTTTGTCTTCAATATTATGAATATGTGTATTACTACGATCGAGGTCCAATGAACCATTTTCATTGGGTGTGTAACCATATAAGGTTTTATTCATGTAAACAGAACAACAATTATTCTCTAACTTAAATGAATAACCGTATTGCAATAAACATGATAAAATCATATTCATGCTCAACGCAAACACCAAATAACACTTATTTAGGTTCAACACTAATCCCGAAAGTATAGGGAGTGTGCGATGATGATCATATCAATCTTGGAACTACTTCCAACACACATCTTCACTTCACCCTTAACTAGTTTCTGTTCATTCTGCAACTCCCGTTTTGAGTTACTACTCTTAGCAACTGAACCAGTATCAAATACCGAGGGGTTGCTATGAACACTAGTAAAATACACATTAATAATCAAATATACCTTTGTTCACTTTGCCATCCTTCTTATCCGCCAAATACTTGGGGTAGTTCCGCTTCCAGTGACCAGTTCCTTTGCAGTAGAAGCACTTAGTCTCAGGCTTAGGTCCAGACTTGGGCTTCTTCACTTGAGTAGCAACTCGCTTGCCGTTCTTCTTGAAGTTCCCTTTCTTCCCTTTGCCCTTTTCTTGAAACTAGTGGTCTTGTCAACCATCAACACTTGATGTTTTTCTTGATTTCTAACTTCGTCGATTTCAGCATTACGAAAAGCTTGGGAATCGTTTCCGTTATCCCTTGCATATCATAGTTCATCACGAAGTTCTACTAACTTGGTGATGGTGACTAGAGAATTCTGTCAATCACTATTTTATCTGGAAGATTAACTCCCACTTGATTCAAGTGATTGTAGTGCCCAGACAATCTGAGCACATGCTCACTAGTTGAGCGATTCTCCTCCATCTTTTAGCTATAGAACTTGTTGGAGACTTCATATCTCTCAACTCGGGTATTTGCTTGAAATATTAACTTCAACTCCTGGAACATCTCATATGGTCCATGATGTTCAAAACGTCTTTGAAGTCTCGATCCTATGATGTTAAGCATGGTGCACTAAACTATCAAGTAGTCATCATATTGAGCTAGCCAAACGTTCATAACGTCTGCATCTGCTCCTGCAATAGGTCTGTCACCTAGCGGTGCATCAAGGACATAATTCTTCTGTGCAGCAATGAGGATAAACCTCAGATCACGGATCCAATCCGCATCATTGCTACTAACATCTTTCAACATAATTTTCTCTAGGAACATATCAAAATAAACACAGGGAAGCAACAACGCGAGCTATTGATCTACAACATAATTTGCAAAATACTACCAGGACTAAGTTCATGATAAATTTAAGTTCAATTAATCATATTACTTAAGAGGTGCAGATACAAAGATACGAGTACGGGAAGCCTCTCGTCAAAGATGAAAGATCTCTATCAACGATGATGAAGATTGCATGATTGGTACTTGAAAATCTGCAGAGACTCTGGGGGGAGGAGTACTTTGTATGTGAAAGTTAAAAAGGAGCATGACCTCGTTGGAATTGATCTGTTGCCTGTTCCATTTGAGGAGTTCTATCAGTTTTTCAATCAATTGGCCCTCGATAAAACAACGGTCGCCTGCTACTGTCTGTAAGTAGTACTACTTCTGTCATTAAGTTTCTCTATATAGCTTAGCTCTTTCATTGCATGTATTTATAATCATCCTCACTATATTATGCAGATTGAAGATCGCCGAATTGAAGAAAAGACAAGTCGGTGATATTGGGTTCATTAACACATATCTCATAGATGCAACTCAGGTTAAATTTCATGCCGCAGATACCGAGGCCAACTTGCTACGATCGTTGGTAATAAATGAAAACAAAGATATAATACTCTTTCCTTACAACTTCAAGTGAGTGTTACTGTCTTGTGCGTATTCGGTTTCCCTTATATATTAGTCAAGGTTATAGTAATGTAATTGATGAGTTATGCATGCGTGTGCAGTTTCCACTATATTCTCCTAGAGATTAAGCTTGAGCAGGGACTAGTAACCGTCTTAGACTCAAGACGAAAAGATCCCCAGGACTATGCAGACATGACTCAAATACTCGAGAAGTAAGTTAAATCGATCATTATCCACCATATCAGCAACTTTGTTCATTTCCTGATATATCAAGTAATTGTTTTCTTTGTCCGGCAGGGTTTGGAGAAAATTCACCAGAAAAGCTCCGGGACTGCCGAAGGAGCTGCAATTTAGACACCCGAAAGTAAGTACTATAGTAGCATTTTAAGCGCATCTACTAGTCATTCAAGCGCTAGTTTCATCAATACCATTTGGCATTCTTGCTTATCAGTTTGATTAACCTCTATTTCTTGTAAAGTGGTTGTGGCAGGAACAAGGGAATGATTTCTGTGGATACTGTTTGCGAGTCCATCCGCCACACGACCTGTGAGCGGGGCTACACTGACGAACAATATGAAGTACGTAAATAACAACATTCACAATTTTATTTTATTACCATCATTTGTGTTGAGTTTATTCATTCATATATATATATGTATTGACCCCCTTCTTCAAATTAGATGTTTCGGAAGCGGGATGAACTCCTAGCACCAGCTCGCATGCGAGCAATTCAAGAGGAATTGGCGGCATTCTTTCTTGACCACGTGATCCCTGAAGACGGAGAATTCTATGTGGACCCTGAGTCCGTATGATTATATTTGTAAGAGATAATTATTGTATATATGTAGCCGGTAGTGTCAGATAGATATACGAGAACTTGTTGTTCGACCAATCTCTCGGAGAAGGAGAGGTGGTCGATATCACTTCTCTCTGTATGCATATATGTTCATGACGATCTTCTGTTTTCTTCGTTTGCTTACTAGCTACCTAGCGTGTCTAGTCCTCTCTATACGTATGTATAGTACGTAGCGTCGACCAAGCACGGACATAAGAGAGGACACTTCTCTCTATTAATTATAGCTAGCTAACACAATATATGAAACACCTAAATTAACCCCAACAACCCCCCCCTTTCAAAAACAAACCCAGCCACAGAAATGCTGACGCGTGGATGCCTATTGGTCCCGGTTGGTGCCACCAACCGGGACCAAAGGGTCTCCTGACCTGGGCTCTGCGCACTGCCATGTGGGCACGTAGTAATTCAAAAAATTTCCTACGCACAAGCAAGATCATGGTGATGCATAGCAACGAGGGGGAGAGTTGTTTACGTACCTTGTAGATGAACGGAAGCGATTGACACAACGTAGAGGAAGTAGTCGTACGTTTTCTTCCCGATCCGACCGATCCAAGCACCGTTACTCACGGCACCTCCGAGTTCTAGCACACGTTCAGCTCGATGACGATCCTCGGACTCCGATCCAGCAAAGTGTCGGGGAAGAGTTCCGTCAGCACGACGGCGTGGTGACGATCTTGATGTTCTACCGTCGCAGGGCTTCGCCTAAGCACCGTTACAATATTATCGAGGATTATGGTGGAAGGGGGCACCGCACACGGCTAAGAATATGATCACGTGGATCAACTTGTGTGTCTATGGGGTGCCCCCTGCCCCCGTATATAAAGGAATGGAGGAGGGGAGGGCCGGCCCTCTCTATGGCGCACCCTAGGGGAGTCCTACTCCCACCGGTAGTAGGATTCCCCCTTTCCTAGTCCAACTAGGAGTCCTTCCATGAAGTAGGAGTAGGAGACAACGAAGGGGAAGAGGGAAGAGAAGGAAGGAGGGGGCGCAGCCCCTCCCCCTAGTCCAATTCGGACTAGGCCTTGGGGGGGGGGGGCGGCCTGCCTCTCCCTCTCCCCTAAAGCCCAATAAGGCCCATATACTTCTTCTCCCGTATTCCGGTAACTCCCCGGTACTCCGAAAAATACCCGAACCACTCGGAACCTTTCCGATGTCCGAATATAGTCGTCCAATATATCGATCTTTACGTCTCGACCATTTCGAGACTACTCGTCATGTCCTCGATCTCATCCGGGACTCCGAACTCCTTTGGTACATCAAAAATCATAAACTCATAATATAACTGTCATCGAAACCTTAAGCGTGCGGACCCTACGGGTTCGAGAACAATGTAGACATGACCGAGACACGTCTCCGGTCAATAACCAATAGCAGAACCTGGATGCTCATATTGGCTCCTACATATTCTACGAAGATCTTTATCGGTCAGACCGCATAACAACATACGTTGTTCCCTTTGTCATCGGTATGTTACTTGCCCGAGATTCGATCGTCGGTATCTCAATACCTAGTTCAATCTCGTTACCGACAAGTCTCTTTACTCGTTCCGTAATACATCATCTCGCAACTAACTCATTAGTTGCAATGCTTGCAAGGCTTATGTGATGTGCATTATCGAGAGGGCCCAGAGATACCTCTCCAACAATCGGAGTGACAAATCCTAATCTCGAAATACGCCAACCCAACATTTACCTTTTGGAGACACCTGTAGAGCTCCTTTATAATCACCCAGTTACGTTGTGACGTTTGGTAGCACACAAAGTGTTCCTCTAGCAAACGGGAGTTTCATAATCTCATAGTTATAGGAACATGTATAAGTCATTAAGAAAGCAATAGCAACATACTAAACAATCGGGTGCTAAGCTAATGGAATGGGTCATGTCAATCACATCATTCTCCTAATAATGTGATCCCGTTAATCAAATAACAACTCTTTGTCTATGGTTAGGAAACATAACCATGTTTGATTAATGAGCTAGTCAAGTAGAGGCATACTAGTGACACTCTGTTTGTCTATGTATTCACACATGTATTATGTTTCCGGTTAATACAATTCTAGCATGAATAATAAACATTTATCATGAAATAAGGAAATAAATAATAAATTTATTATTGCCTCTAGGGCATATTTCCTTCAATTATGAGCTAGGTTTATGCGTAGTTTCTACGCACGAGTAGAACACAAAGCAGTTGTGGGCGTCGATATTGTCAATTTACTTGCCGTTACTAGTCTTATCTTGATTCGGCGGCATCGTGGGATGAAGCGGCCCGGACCGACCTTACACGTACTCTTACATGAGACTGGTTCCACCGACTGACATGCACTAGTTGCATAAGGTGGCTAGCGGGTGTCTGTCTCTCCCACTTTAGTCGGATCGGATTCGATGAAAAGGGTCCTTATGAAGGGTAAATAGAAATTGGCATATCACGTTGTGGTTTTCGCGTAGGTAAGAAACGTTCTTGCTAGAAATCTATAGCAGCCACGTAAAAACTTGCAACAACAATTAGAGGACGTCTTACTTGTTTTTGCAGCATATGCCTTGTGATGTGATATGGCCAAAAGGATGTGATGAATGATATATGTGATGTATGGGATTGATCATGTTCTTGTAATAGGAATCACGACTAGCATGTCGATGAGTATGACAACCGGCAGGAGCCATAGGAGTTGTCTTAATTTATTTATGACCCGCGTGTCAACTTAAACGTCATGTAATTACTTTACTTTATTGCTAAAGCGTTAGCCATAGTAGTAGAAGTAATAGATGACGAGACAAATTTAAGAAGACACGATGATGGAGATCATGATGATGGAGATCATGGTGTCATGCCGGTGACAACGATGATCATGGAGCCCCAAAGATGGAGATCAAAAGGAGCAAATGATATTGGCCATATCATGTCACTATTTGATTGCATGTGATGTTTATCATGTTTTACATCTTATTTGCTTAGAACGACGGTAGCTTAAATAAGATGATCCCTCGCAATAATTTCAAGAATTGTGCTCTCCTTAACTGTGCACCGTTGCGAAGGTTCATTGTTTCGAAGCACCACGTGATGATCGGGTGTGATAGATTCTAACGTTTGAATACAATGGGTGTAAGCCAGATTTACACACGCAATACACTTAGGTTGACTTGACGAGCCTAGCATGTACAGACATGGCCTCGGAACACGGAAGACCGAAAGGTCGAGCATGAGTCGTATAGAAGATACGATCAACATGGAGATGTTCACCGATGTTGACTAGTTCGGCTCACATGATGACCGGACACGGTCTAGTTGACTCGGACCATGTTTCACTTAGATGACTAGAGGGATGTCTATCTGAGTGGGATATCATTAAATAATTTGATTAGATGAACTCAATTATCATGAATATAGTCTAAATTGTCTTTGCAAATATGTTGTAGATAAATAGATCACGTTGTAGCTCCCTGTTTCAATACGTTCCTAGAGAAAGACTAAGTTGAAAGATATTGTTAGCAATGATGTGGACTGGGTCCATAGTCCGAGGAGTGTCCTCACTGCTACACAGAAGGCTTACGTCTTTGATGCACTACTCGATGTGCAAACCCCTACAACATCGTCTGTGGATGTTGAGAACACCTGACAGACACATCCTGATGACTACTTGATAGTTTAGTGCACCATACTTTACGGCTTAGAATCGGGATTCGAATGATGTTTTAAAGGCCATAAGACATATGAGATGTTCCAAGAGCTAAAATTGGGATTTCAGGCTCATGCCCGTGTTGAGAGGTATGAAACCTCTGACAAGTTCTTTTGCCAACAAAATGGAGGAGAATAGCTCAGCTAGTGAGCATGTGCTCAGAATGTCTGGGTGCTACAATCACTTAAATCAAGTGGGAGTTAAACTTCCAGATAAGATAGTGATTGATAGAGTTCTCTAGCCACTATCACTAAGCTACTAGATCTTTGTGATGAACTATGACATGCAAGGGATGGAGTTGATCCCGGAGCTGTTCGCGGTGCTTAAGACCGCAAAGGTAGAAATCAAGAAGGAGCATCAAGTGTTGATGGTTTAACAAGACCACTGGTTTCAATAAGGGCAAGGGCTAGAAGGGAAACTTCATGGATGGCAAACCAGTTGCCCCTCCAGTGAAGGAACCCAAGGTTGAACCCAAACCTGAGACTAAGTGCTTCTATTGTAAGGGGAACGGTCACTGGTAGCGGAATTACCCCAAATGCATGGTAGATAAGAAGACTGGCAACCTCAACAAAGTATATACGTGTTATTAATGTGTACCTCACTAGTACTCCTGGTAGCACCTGGGTATTGGATACCGGTTCAGTTGCTATTATTGATGACTTGAAGCAAAAGCTACGGACTAAACGGAGACTGGCTAAGGGCGAGGTGACGATGTGTGTTGGAAGTGTTTCCAAAGTTTATGAGATCACCATCGCACGCTCCATCTGCTTTCGGGATTAGTATTGAACCTAGATAAATGTTATCAGGTGTCTACGTTGAGCATGAATATGATTAGATCATGTTCATTGCAATACAGTTATTCATTTAAGTTAGAGAATAATGGTTATTATGTTTACATGAATAATACCTTTCATGGTCATACACCCTATGTGAATGGTTCAGTGAATCTCGGTCGTGGTAATACACATGTTCACGCCAAAAGATGTAGATAGTACCACTTTCTTGTGGCACTGCCGCTTAGGTCATATTGGCGTAAGATGCATGAAGAAACTCCATGTCAATGGATGTTTGCAGTCACTTGATTTTGAATCGCTTGACACATGCGAGCCATGCCTCATGGGCAGGATGACTAAGACCCCGTTTTCAGATACAATGAAACGGGCAAGTGACTTGTTGGAAATCATACATGCTGATGCGTGTGATCCAATGAGATTGAAGCGTGCGGTGGATATCGCTATTTTCTTATCTTCACTGACGATTTGAGTAGATATAGGTATATTTACTTAATGAAGCACAAGTCTGAAACATTTGAAAAGTTCAAGCGATTTCAGAGTGAAGTTAAGAACCATCATAACAAGAAGATCAAATTCCTACGATCTGATCGATGAGAATTTCTGAGTTATGAGTTTGGCAATCACTTAAGACATTGTGGAATTGTTTCACAATTGAAGCCACCTGGAACACCATAGGGTAATGGTGTGTCCGGTCATCGTAATCGAACCTTATGAGATATGGTGCGATCTATGATGTCTCTTACCAATCTACCATTTTCATTTTGAGGATATGCGTTAGAGACAGCTGCATTCACTTTAGATAGGACATCATCTAAGTCCGTTGAGACCACGTCGTATGAACATTGGTTTGGCAATAAACCAAAGTTGTCGTTTCTTAATATTTGGTGCTGCGATGCTTAAGGCTTCAGCTGGAAAAGCTCGAACCCAAAGCGGACAAATACATCTTCATAGGATACCCAAAGGTAATAGTTGGGTATACCTTCTATCTCAGATCCGAGGGCAAAGTGTTTGTCGCTAAGAACGGGTCCTTTCTCGAGAAGGAGTTTCTCTCGAAAGAATTGAGTGGGAGGAAGATAGAACTTGATGAGGTTGTCTAAGCTTTACTTCAACCAGAGAGTGATGCAACACAGAAATATGTTTTCTGTGGTGCCTACATCTGTTGAAGAGGAAGTTAATGATAGTGATCATGAAGCTCCGGATCAAGTTGCTATCGAACCTCGTAGGTCGACAAGATATGTACTACTCCTAAGTGGTACGGTAATCCTGTCTTAGATATCATGTTGTTAGACAACAATGAACCTACGAGCTATGGAGAAGCGACGGTGGGCCATATTCCGACAAATGGTTAGAAGCCATGAAATCCGAGATAGGATCCATGTATCAGAACAAAGTATGGACTTTGGTGGACTTGCCCGTTGATCGGCAAGCCATTGAGATAAATGGATCTTTAAGAAGAAGACGGACGTGGGCGGTAATGTTACCGTCTATGAAGCTCGACTTGTGGGAAAGAGTCTTTTCACAAGTTCAATGAGTTGACTACGATGAGAATTTCTCACCCGTAGCGATGCTTAAGTCCGCCGGAATCATGTTAGCATTAGTTGTATTTTTCGATTATGAAATCTGACAGATGGATGTCAAAAACAAGTTTTCTTACCAGTTTTCATAAGAAAGAGTTGTATGTGATACAATCAAAGTTTTGTCGATCCTAAGGATGCTAAAAGGTATGCTGGCTCCAGCGATCCTTCTATGGACTAGAGCAAGCATCTCGGAGTCAGAATATATGCTTTGATGGAGTGATCAAAGCTTTTAGGTTTATACAATGTTTGCTAGAAACTTGTATTTACAAGAAAGTGAGTGGGAGCACTACAACATTTCTGATAAGTATATGTCGATGACATATTGTTGATTCGAAATAATGTAGAATTTTTGGAAAGCATAAACGGTTGTTTGAAGAGTGATTTTCAAAGGAAGACCTGAATAAAGCTGCTTACATATTGGGCATCAAGATCTATAGAGGTAGATCAAAACGCCTGATGATACTTTCAAAGAACGCACACCTTGACATGTTTTTGAAGGAGTTCAAAATAGATCAGTCAAAGAAGGGGTTCTTACCTGAGTTGTAAGGTGTGAAGTTGAGTAAGACTCAAAGATTGACCACGGCAGAAGAAATAGGAAGGACGAAGGTCGTCCCCTATGCTTTTGTCATAGGCTCTACACGGTATGACATGCTGAGTACCGCACCAGATGTGTGCCTTGCCACATGTCTGGCAAGAGGGTACACAGGTGATCTAGGAGTGGATCATCAGATAGCGGTCAAAATTATCCTTAGAGGAATAAGGAAATGTTTCTCGGTTATGGAGGTGATAAAGAGTTCGACGTAAAGACTTACGTCGATGCAAGATTAACACCTATCCAGATAGCTCAGAGTAGAGATACCGGATACGTATAATGGAGCAACAATTTGGAATAGCTCCAAGTAGAACATGGTAGCAGCATCTACGATATGACATAAAGTTTTGCGAAATACATAGGGATCTGAATATTGCAGACCCGTTGACTACAACCTCTCTCACAAGCATAACATGATCAAACCCAGAACTCATTGAGTGTTAATCACATAGTGATGTGAACTAGATTAGTGACTCTAGTAAACTCTTTGGATGTTGGTCACATGGCGATGTGACCTGTGAGTGTTAATCACATGGCGATGTGAACTAGATTATTGACTCTAGTGCAAGTGGGAGACTGTTGGAAATATGCCCTAGAGGCAATAATAAATTAGTTATTATTATATTATATTTCATTGTTCATGATAATCGTTAATTATCCATGCTAGAATTGTATTGATAGGAAACTCAGATACATGTGTGGATACATAGACAACACCATGTCCCTAGTAAGCCTCTAGTTGACTAGCTCGTTGATCAATAGATGGTTACGGTTTCCTGATCATGGACATTGGATGTCGTTGGTAATGGGATCACATCATTAGGAGAATGATGTGATGGACAAGACCCAATCCTAAGCCTAGCACAAGATCGTGTAGTTCGTTTGCTAAAGCTTTTCTAATGTCAAGTATCATTTCCTTAGACCATGAGATTGTGCAACTCCCGGATACCGTAGGAGTGCTTTGGGTGTGCCAAACGTCACAACGTAATTGGGTGGCTATAAAGGTGCACTACGGGTATCTCTGAAAGTGTCTGTTGGGTTGGCACGAATCGAGACTGGGATTTGTCACTCCGTGTAAACGGAGAGGTATCTCTGGGCCCACTCGGTAGGACATCATCATAATGTGCACAATGTGATCAAGGAGTTGATCACGGGATGATGTGTTATGGAACGAGTAAAGAGACTTGCCGGTAACGAGATTGAACAAGGTATCGGGATACCGACGATCGAATCTCGGGCAAGTATCGTACCGATAGACAAAGGGAATTGTATACGGGATTGATTGAATCCTTGACATCGTGGTCCATCCGATGAGATCATCATGGAGCATGTGGGAGCCAACATGGGTATCCAGATCCCACTATTGGTTATTGACCAGAGAGTTGTCTTGGCCATGTCTGCATGACTCCCGAACTCGTAGGGTCTACACACTTAAGGTTCGATGACGCTAGGGTTATAGGGAAAGTATGTACGCGGTTACCGAATGTTGTTCGGAGTCCCGGATGAGATCCCGAACGTCACGAGGAGTTCCGGAATGGTCCGGAGGTAAAGATTGATATATAGGAAGTATGGTTTTGGCCACCGGAAGTGTTCCGGACATCACCGGTAGTGTACCGGGACCACCGGAGGGATCCAGGGGTCCACCAGGAGGGGCCACGGGCCCCGGAGGCATACATGGGCCAAGTGTGAGAAGGGACCAGCCCCTAGGTGGGCTGGGGCGCCTCGCCTCCCCACCAAGGCCCATGCGCCTAGAGAGAAGAGGGGGCAAACCCTAAGGGCAGATGGGCCCTAAGGCCCATGCCTGGTGCGCCTCCCTCTCCCCCACTTGGCCGCCACCCCAGATGGGGATTGGGGCTGCCGCCACCCCTAGGGTGGAAACCCTAGGTGGGGGCGCAGCCCTCCCTCTCCCCCTATATATAGTGGAGGCAAAGGGGCAGCCCAACACACGAAGTTTCCCCTGTTGGCGCAGCCCTACCCCTCTCCCTCCTCGTCTCTCGTAGTGCTTGGCGAAGCCCTGCTGGAGTCCCGCGCTCCTCCACCACCACCACGCCGTCGTGCTGCTGCTGGACGGAGTCTTCCCCAACCTCTCCTTCTCCCCTTGCTGGATCAAGGCGTAGGAGACGTCACCGGGCTGCACGTGTGTTGAACGCGGAGGCGCCATTGTTCGGCGCTTAGATCGGAATCAACCGCGATCTGAATCGCTGCGAGTACGACTCCTTCATCCGCGTTCTTGCAACGCTTTCGCTTAGCGATCTACAAGGGTATGTAGATGCACTCCCCTTCCCCTCGTTGCTAGATTACTCCATAGATTGATCTTGGTGATGCGTAGAAAATTTTAAATTTCTGCTACGATCCCCAACACATAGTATAGTGGATACTAGGGATCAAACCCTAACAAAACTAACTCCATTACATGATAAATCTCATCCAACCCATCAGCGTCCAGCAAGCCTACGATGGAATTACTCACGCACGGCGGTGAGCATCATGAAATTGGTGATGGAGGATGGTTGATGATGACGATGGCGACGAATCCCCCTCTGCGGAGCCCCGAACGGACTCCAGATCAGCCCTCCTGAGAGGTTTTAGGGCTTGGCGGCGGCTCCGTATCGTAAAACATGATGAATTCTTCTCTCTGATTTTTTTCTCCCCAAAACTCAATATACGGAGGTGGAGTTGTAGTCGGAGACGCAACAGGGGGCCCACGATGTAGGGGGGCACGCCCTAGGGGGGGGGGGGGGGGCGCCCCCACCCTCGTGATAAGGGTGTGGCCCCCCTGGTCTTCATCTTTGGCGAGGATTTTTTATTATTTATTGTAAGGTATTCCGTGGAGTTTCAGGTCATTCCGAGAACTTTTGTTTTCTGCACATAAAACAACATCATGGCAATTCTGCTGAAAACAGCGTCAGTCCGGGTTAGTTCCATTCAAATCATACAAGTTAGAGTCCAAAACAAGGGAAAAAGTGTTTGGAAAAGTAGATGCGTTGGAGACGTATCAACTCCCCCAAGCTTAAACCATTGCTTGTCCTCAAGCAATTCAGTTGACAAACTGAAAGAAATAAAGAAAACTTTTACAAACTCTGTTTTCTCTTGTTATTGTAAATATGTCAAGCTAGCATTCAAGTTTTCAGCAAAGATTATAACTAACCACATTTGCAATAATTCTCAGATCTCATAATTACTCATATCAATAGCATAATCAACTAGCAAGCCATAATAATAAATCTCGGATGACAACAGTTTCTCAAAACAATCATAATATGATATAACAAGATGGTATCTCGCTAGCCCTTTCTGAGACCGCAAAACATAAATGCAGAGCACCTTTAAAGATCAAGGACTAACTAGACATTGTAATTCATGGTAAAAGAGATCCAATCATAGTCACACCCAATATAAATTAACAGTAACGAATACAAATGACAGCTGCGCTCTTCAGCTAGTGCTTTTTAATAAGAGGGTGATGACTCAACATAAAAGTAAATAGATAGGCCCTTCACAGAGGGAAGCAGGGATTTGTAGAGGTGCCAGAGCTCGGTTTTGAAATAGAGATAAATAATATTTTGAGCGGTATACTTTCATTGTCAACATAACAACCAAGAGATGGCGATATCTTCCATGCTACACACATTATAGGCGGTTCCCAAACAGAATGGTAAAGTTTATACTCCCCCTCCACCAACAAACATCAATCCATGGCTTGCTCGAGACAACGAGTGCCTCCAACATACATCAGGTCCCAGGGGGAGTTTTGTTTGCAATTATTTTGATTTAGTTTGCATAAAGCATGGGACTGGGCATCCCGGTGACCAGCCATTTATCTCGTGAGTGAGGAGCGGAGTCCACTCCTCTTGAGAATAACCCGCCTAACATGGAAGATACGGACAACCCTAGTTGATACATGAGCTATTCGAGCATACAAAACAGGATATTTATTTGAAGGTTTAGAGTTTGGCACATGCAAATTTACTTGGAACAGTAGGTAGATACCGCATATAGGAAGGTATAGTGGACTCATTTGGAATAACTTTGGGGTTTAAGGGATTGGATGCACAAGCATTATTCCCGCTTACTATAGGTGAAGGCTAGAAAAAGACTGGGAAGCGACCAACTAGAGAGCGACAATAGCCATGTACATGCATTAAAATTAATAAACATTGGATGCAAGCATGAGTAGGATATAATCCACCATGAACATAAATATCGTGAAGGCTATGTTGATTTTGTTTCAACTACATGCGTGAACATGTGCCAAGTCAAGTCACTTAAATCATTCAAAAGAGGATACCACCCTATCATACCACATCATAACCATTTTAATAGCATGTTGGCACGCAAGGTAAACCATTATAACTCATAGCTAATCAAGCATGGCACAAGCAACTATGATCTCTAATTTTCATTGCAAACATGTTTATTCATAACAAGCTGAATCAAGAACGATGAACTCATCATATTTACAAAAACAAAAGAGGTCGAGTTCATACCAGCTTTTCTTATCTCAATCAGTCCATCATATATCATCATAATTGCCCTTCACTTGCACGACCGAATGACGTGAATAATAATAATAGTGCATGTGCATTGGACTAAGCTGGAATCTGCGAGCATTCAATAAACAGGAGAAGACAAAGCAATATGGGCTTTCTTATCAGATCAACAATAATGCATATAAGAGCCACTTCAACAATTTAATCATGGTCTTCTCCTATCGACCCCCAAAGAAAAGAAAAGAAATAAAACTATTTACACGGGAAAGCTCCCAACAAGCAAAAGAAGAACGGGAAATATTTTTGGGTTTTCTTTTTAATTACTACTACAAGCATGGAAAGTGAATTACTACTAATTTTTTGGTTTTTCTTAAGGTTTATTAAACACACAAGAAGACAACATAAAAAGGAAAGTAAACTAGTATGGATGATACAATGAAAAAGTATGAGCACTGTCATCTAGCAATGAGTGTGTGTGAACATAAATGTAATGTCGGTGAGAAATACGTACTCCCCCAAGCTTAGGCTTTTGGCCTAAGTTGGTCTATGGCCACGGCTGGCCTGGCTGATATCCATAATAATAGTTGTTGGGGTCGTACTGCGATGCAGCGGCTATCGCCTCCTGAGCTGCAGTGTGGCGATGAGCGGCCTTCGCTCTCCTCTCGTACTCATCTGCCTCCTCTTTAGTAATAGTATATCCTCCTCTTGCCTGATAATCAAAGAAAGCAGGAGCAGGGAGAGTAATATGGACAGCACGGCGTTTGTCAAAGATTAGTCGGTATTGGAGAGGTGATTCTTTCCTCTCGACAAAATGGTGGTGAACCATAGCATTAAAATCTAGATAAGAAGGAGGTAACTCAATATCATCTTCGAGTACATCTATTCCAAGAAAATTAGATACGCGGGTTACATAAATTCCTCCAAAGAAATCTCCATTATATCTATTATGATGCAACCTACGAGCTACAATGGCTCCCATATGATAAGATTGGTCTCCTGACACAGCACTCCTGAGAATGCTAAGGTCAGGGACACACATGTGACATGCTTCATCCTTAGCATTTATGCATCTACCTATGAAGAGAGCAAAATAATGTATAGCAGGAAAGTGAATGCTCCCTATGGTAGCTTGTGTAATATCTCTAGATTCTCCCACAGTTATACTAGCAAGAAAGTTTCTAAATTCAGATTTAGGAGGATCCCTAACACTACCCCATTGTGGAAGTTTGCATGTAGTGGTAAAATCCTCTAAGTCCATGGTATAAGATTTATCACAGAGATCAAACAGGACAGTTGGAGAATTACGTGAAGTGGAAAATTCAAACCTCCTCACAAAGGAACTAGTGAGGTTATGATACTGACTGCACTTCTCTTCCACGAAGCTCACAAGATCAGCGTTACGCAAATATGCGTTGAATTCTTCTTTTATTCCCGCTCGATCCATGAAATTTTCAGAAGGCCACTCGCAAGGACGCACCAGAGCGTCTCTTGGTGGCTCTTCGTCAGCATCACGCATTGCAAGCCTGGGTCCTTGCTTCTTTGAAGAACCACCTTGGAACATCTTCCTAAACATTTTCTTCCTCTGAAAAATTCTGAATTTTTTTTAGTAACTTCAAAATAAATGTAAACCAAACTCAATAATATTGATAGCAACTACTCCTACAAGTGCCTAGGGCCTATATCATGCATCAAAACTACTTTTGACCATATAAATTTGACATGCAAGCTCAAGAACAGGGTCACCTAAGCAGCAAAAATTTGCAATGAATAAAGCACTAGAACAAAAAATAATTGGACCAATGGAGGAGTCACATACCAAGGAACAATCTCCCCAAGAAGTTTTGTGAGAGGTGCTTTGAGCAAGGAGATCGAAAATGGCAGCAAAGAGGGCGGAAACCTGTGCTTGAGTTGGTTTTTCGTGTTTGTGGGAGGAAGAAGAAGAGGATGGGTGTAGGAATAAGTGGAGGAGGGCCACCGTGGGCCCACGAGGTAGGGGGGCGCGCCCTCCACCCTCATGGCAAGGTGGCTGGCCCCCTGGTGTGTTCTTTGTTCCATAAATCCTCAAATATTCTAGAAAAAATCATATTTAATTTTTAGGGCATTCGGAGAACTTTTATTTTCAAGGTATTTTTATATTGCATAGATAATCAGATAACAGATAGAAAATTATTTATTTTTATTTTATTTAATATAATTAACAGAAAGTAAAAGTGGGGTACAGAAGGTTGTGCTTCTAGTTTCATCCATCTCATGGACATTAAAAGGAATCCACTAACAAGGTTGATCAAGTCTTGTTAACAAACTCATTCCGATTAACATGAAACCGGAGAAATTTCGAATAACACTAGGTTACCTCAACGGGGATATGCACATCCCCAATAATAAGTATATCATATTTCTTCTTGACAGTAGGAAGAGGAAATTCAAAACCTCCAAATATAATCGATGTCATTTTTCCAATAGAGTTGATACTATGAACTTGAGGTTGTTTCCTCAGAAAATGTACCGTATGCTCATTACCATTAACATGAAAAGTGACATTGCCTTTAGTGCAATCAATAACAGCCCCTGCAGTATTAAGAAAAGGTCTTCCAAGAATAATAGACATACTATCGTCCTCGGGAATATCAATAATAACAAAGTCCGTTAAAATAGTGATGTTTGCAACCACAATAGGCACATCCTCACAAATACCGACAAGTATAGCAGTTGATTTATCAGCCATTTGCAAAGATATTTCAGTAGGTGTCAACTTATTCAAGTCAAGTCTACGATATAAAGAGAGAGGCATAACACTAACACCGGCTCCAAGATCACACAAAGCAGTTTTAACATAGTTTCTTTTAATGGAGCATGGTATAGTGGGTACTCCTGGATCTCCAAGTTTCTTTGGTATTCCACCTTTAAAAGTATAATTAGCAAGCATGGTGGAAATTTCAGCTTCAGGTATCTTCCTTTTATTTGTAATAATATATTTCATGTACTTAGCATAAGGATTTGTTTTGAGTATATCAGTTAATAGCATACGCAAAAAGATAGGTCTAATCATTTCAGCAAAGCGCTCAAAATCCTCATCATCCTTTTTCTTGGATGGTTTGGGAGGAAACGGCATGGGTTTCTGAACCCAAGGTTCTCTTTCTTTACCATGTTTCCTAGCAACTAAATCTTTCTTATCATAACGTTGATTCTTTGATTGTGGGTTATCAAGATCAACAGCAGGTTCAATTTCTACATCATTATCATTAGGTTCATGTTCATTACCAGATTGTGTTTTAGCAACAGAAATAGAAATATCATTTGGATTATCAGGTGATTCAGCAATAGGTTCACTAGAAGTTTGCACAGTTCTATCATTTTTCTTTTTCTTCCTTTTAGAAGAACTAGGTGCATCAATATTATTTCTCTGAGAATCTTGCTCAATTCTCTTAGGGTGGCCTTCAGGATACAAAGGTTCCTGAGTCATTCTACCAATTCTAGTAGCCACTCTAACAGCATAATAATTTTTCTTACTCTTTATTTCATTGAGCAATTCTTTTTAAGCTTTAAGTACTTGTTCTACTTGAGTGGTAACCATGGAAGCATGTTTGCTAATAACTTTAAGTTCACCTTTGACATTAGCCATATAATCACCCAAGTGTCCAAGCATATTTGAATTATATTTTAGTTGTCTACCAAAATAAGCATTGAAGTCTTCTTGCTTAGCCATAAATTTATCAAACTCATCTAAGCATGGGCTAGCAATTTTAGTAAATGGGATTACAACTTTATCATATCTATAGAGAGAATTTACCTTTACTACCTGTGTCGGGTTATCGAGGTCTGGAGGTTCTTCAATAAATAAAGGATTAAGATCATATGTTTCTTCGATAGGAGGTAAATTAAGACCATGTATTTCTTCAATAGGAGGTAAATTCTTAACATCTTCAGCTTTAATACCTTTTTATTTCATAGATTTCTTTGCCTCTTGCATATCTTCGGGACTGCGAAATAGAATACCTCTCTTCTTTGAAGTTGGTTTAAGAATAGGATCATTGATTGGAGCAGAAGTTGGCTCAGGAGGTGCCCAGTTATTTTCATTTATCAACATATTGTTCAATAAGATTTCAGCTTCATCCGGTGTTCTTTCCCTGAAAAGAGAACCAACACAACTATCCAGGTAATCTCTGGAAGCATCGGTTAGTCCAATATAAAAGATATCAAGTATTTCATTTTTCTTAAGAGGATGATCAGGCAAAGCATTAAGTAACTTGAGAAGCCTCCCCAAGCTTGTGGGAGACTCTCTTCTTTAATTTGCACAAAGTTGTATATTTCCTTTAAAGCAACTTGTTTTTATGAGCAGGAAAATATTTAGCAGAGAAGTAATAAATCATATCCTAGGGACTACGCACACAACCAGGATCAAGAGAATTAAACCATATCTTAGCATCACCCTTTAATGAGAACGGAAATATTTTAAGGATATAAAAGTAGCGAGTTCTCTCATCTTTAGTGAACATGGTGGCTATATCATTCAGTTTAGTAAGATGTGCCACAATAGTTTCAGATTCATAACCATGAAAAGGATCAGATTCAACCAAAGTAATTATATCAGGATCAATAGAGAATTCATAATCCTTATCAGTAACACAGATAGGTGAAGTAGCAAAAGCAGGGTCAGGTCTCATCCTAGCATTTAGAGATTGCTTACTCCATTTAGCTAATAATTTTTTAAGTTCAGTTCTATTTCTACAAGCTAAAATGGCAAAAGAAGCTTCTTGATCAAATAAATAACCCTCAGGAATAACAAGTGATTCTTCATCATCACTTTCATCAGTATCATCAGATTCAATATTTTCAATTTCTCTAGCCCTAGCAAGTTGTTCATCGAGAAAATCACTAAGTGGCATAGTAGTATCGGGCATAGAGGTAGTTTCATCATAAGTATCATGCATAACAGAAGTGGCATCATCAAGAACATGTGACATATCAGAACGAATAGCAGAAGCAGGTGTAGGTGTCGCAAATTTACTCATAACAGAAGGTGAATCAAGTAGAGAGCTAGATGTCAGTTCCTTACCCCCCCTCGTAGTTGAGGGATAGATATTGGTTTTTGGATCTCTCAAGTTCTTCATAGTGTCCAGCAGATATAAATCCCAAGTGACTCAAAGAATAGAGCTATGATCCCCGGCAACGGCGCCAGAAATTGGTCTTGCAAACCCACAAGTATAGGGGATCGCAACAGCTTTCGAGGGTAGAGTATTCAACCCAAATTTATTGATTCGACACAAGGGGAGCCAAAGAATATTCTCAAGTATTAGCAGCTGAGTTGTCAATTCAACCACACCTGGAAACTTAATATCTGCAGCAAATGGTTTAGTAGCAAAGTAATATGATAGTGATGATAACGGTAACAAGAGAGTAACGAAAGCAAAGTAATGTTTTTGGTATTTTGTAGTGATTGTAACAATAGCAACGGAAAAGTAAATAAGCATAAACCAGTATATGGAAAACTCGTAGGCATCAGATTAGTGATGGATAATTATGCCGGATGTGGTTCATCATGTAACATTCATACATAAGGTGACACAGAACTAGCTCCAGTTCATTGATGTAATGTAGGCATGTATTCCGAATATAGTCATACGTGCTTATGGAAAAGAACTTGCATGACATCTTTTGTCCTACCCTCCCGTGGCAGCGGGGTCCTAATGGAAACTAAGGGATATTAAGGTCTCATTTTAATAGAGAACTGGAACAAAGCATTAGCACATAGTGAATACATGAACTCCTCAAACTACGGTCATCACCGATAAGTATCCCGACTATTGTCACTTCGGGGTTAACGGATCATAACACATAATAGGTGACTATAGACTTGCAAGATAGAATCAAGAACTCTCATATATTGATGAAAACATAATAGGTTCAGATCTGAAATCATGGCACTCGGGCCCTAGTGACAAGCATTAAGCATAGCAAAGTAATAGCAACATCAATCTCAGAACATAGTGGATACTAGGGATCAAACCCTAACAAAACTAACTCGATTACATGATAAATCTCATGCAACCCATCACCGTCCAACAAGCCTTCGATGGAATTACTCACGCACGGCGGTGAGCATCATGAAATTGGTGATGGAGGATGGTTGATGATGACGACGACGACAAATCCCCCTCTCCGGAGCCCCGAATGGACTCCAGATCAGCCCTCCCGAGAGGTTTTAGGCCTTGGCGGCGGCTCCGTATCGTAAAACACGATGAATTCTTCTCTCTGATTTTTTCTCCCCGGAACTCAATATATGGAGGTGGAGTTGGAGTCGGAGACACAACAGGGGGCCCACGAGGTAGGTGGCGTGCCCTAGGGGGGGCGCCCCCCACCCTCGTGAGAAGGGTGTGGGCCCCCTGGTCTTCATCTTTGGCGAGGATTTTATTATTATTTATTGTAAGGTATTCCGTGGAGTTTCAGGTCATTCCGAGAACTTTTGTTTTCTGCACATAAAACAACATCATGGCAATTCTGCTAAAAACAGCGTCAGTCCGGGTTAGTTCCATTCAAATCATACAAGTTAGAGTCCAAAACAAGGGCAAAAGTGTTTGGAAAAGTAGATACGTTGGAGACGTATCAGCTGCTGCTAATTTTGAAACTGTCCACACGGTTGGCCCCGTTTAGCAGTAGCGCGTGCGAGAAAAGCGCGCTGCTGCTATGCTCTTATCAGTAGCGCGTTTTTTCTCCCGCGCTACTGCTAAGTCGCAACACCCACTACTAGGAAAAGGCCTACTAATGGCGCACCAGTTTTGCCTACTAATGAAGCATCACTGGTGCGCCATTACTAGCACGCCATTAGTAATTTTTACTAATGGCGCACCAGTGGTGCGCCATTAGTATCTGGTATACTAATGTCGCACCGCTGGTGCGCCATTAGTATAGGCCACAGTGCGCCATTAGTATAGGCCACTGGTGCGCCATTAGTATTTTTGAATTTTGAAGGCGGGAAAATAGTAGTGGCGCACCGTTTAACCCCCACCGTGCGCCATTGCTATTTTTGAATTTTGAATTTGGATCTGGATCGTGATTTTTTGCCCATTTTTTGCTAGTTTTTTTGCTCGTTTTTTGCCACGATATTATTTCAAATTTTGTTCCTGTTTTTGGATCTTGTACGTTCTTTTGCCGTGTTCTTTTGCCGGAGAGGAGTTCGCCGGAGAGGAGGAGGAGGAGGTCACCGGAGAGGCGCTCGCCTACATCGCCGGAGAGGAGGAGGAGGTCGCCGGAGAGGAGTTCACCGAAGCATCGGAGAGGAGGAAGGAGAAACCATGAGGGAGTGGGAGGAGAGGAGGGAGGAGGAGCTCACCGGAGAGGAGGGAGGAGAAACTGTGAGGGGAGGGAGGGGAGGAGAGGAGGGAGGAGGAGGTTCCCGGAGAGGAGGAGGTCGCCGGAGAGGAGGAGGAGGTCGCCGGAGAGGAGGAGGAGGTCGCTGGAGAGGAGGAGGAGGCCGCCGGAGAGGAGAAGGAGGTCGCCGGAGAGGAGGAGAAGGAGTGGAGGAGAGGAGAGGAGGAGATGGAGTGGAGGAGAGGTGGAGTGGTGGAGAGGAGAGGAGGAGATGGAGTGGAGGAGAGGTGGAGTGGAGGAGGTGCGCCCAGCCAGACATAGTAATGGTGCACCGTGGGCAGGTGCGCCATTACTAACTTTTATTTTTTTATTTTTTTGACTTATTTTGAATTTTGAAGGCGGGAAGATACTAATGGCGCACCATGGGCAGGTGCGCCATTAGTAACTTTTTTTGACTTATTTTGAATTTTGAAGGCGGGAAGATACTAATGGCGCACCATGGGCAGGTGCGCCATTAGTAATTTTTTTTATTTTTTTGACTTATTTTAAATTTTAAAGGCGGGAATATACTAATGGCGCACCATGGGCAGGTGCGCCATTAGTGAGTTTGAATTTTTTTTGAATTTTTTGCCTCTCCAGATCTTAAAAGCCCCGTATCTTTTTTTTCTGTTAGGTTTTTGAGGATTTTGAAAATGTTTAACGAGGATCCCCCCGTTAAATTCGGATGTAACTTTTCAAGTAGATGATTTTTCATATAAAAAACTTTTTCATCCGAGTTAGTATGCAAAAGTTATGCCCATTTTTACAAATTCTCGAGAGATTTTGCATATGAAGTCGAAATTCATATTTGCAAATTTTCCCAACAACTAGACCACATATCACATGGGAAACTTATTTTCTTTTATTTTTTTGACATTTTCATCATTTTCTTTTATTTTTTAAAACTGAAAAGGCGATCCACGGGGGGGGGGGGTGCATTCGGTGGAAGTGGTGGCCAAGTTACTAATGGCGCACCGTGGCATACTAGTAATGGCGCACCACTCCCACGGTGCGCCATTTGTCAAAACTACTAATGGCGCACCGTGGGAGTGGTGCGCCATTACTAGTTCAACTAGTAATGGCGCATCACTCCCACGGTGCGCCATTAGTAGTTTTGAAAAAAAAATTTAAAATTTTTTTACTAATGGCGCACCCGTGGATGTGGTGCGCCATTAGTATTTGGACACTAATGGCGTACCAACACATGGTGCGCCATTAGTATATAGTAATGGCGCACCACATGTCTGGTGCGCCATTAGTGTCAATTCCATCTATAGCCCTTTTCCTAGTAGTGACCCCACCACCTTTTCCACCCACCCATCCTCCCCTCCCCCCTCTCCTCTCCTTCCTTTCCCCTTTCCCGTACCTCCCATCCTCTCTCTCCCACTCTTATTCTTCCTCAATACTTCTCCCCCCATTACTCTCCCTCTTCTACCTACCTTTATCTCTCTTCATTACTCCTAGCTAACTACACCACCTCCGTTAATGCACCTCCTTTCTCTTTTTCCTTCGCCCTCCACTAGTTGAAGTTGTCTCCTCCCAAATTAGCTAGCTAGGTAGATGTAGCATTTAGTTAAGTGACCTATTTGCCTCCTAACTAGATCTATCTTTGTCAAGAAGAGCTTTGTGCAATTTTGATCTCCCTACATCATCATCCTCACCGTGTGCTCGATCTCGAGATAGAGGTGATTAAAATTTCATGCTTTTGCAAAATGGAAATATGTGTATGTGTGTGTGATATGATAATTGGGCAATATGATGGAAATTGTGTGCGTGGCATGAGTTGACGCCAAATTGTGCTTTTGAGTTGCCTATGCTTTGCCGGAATGTCGATTTATTTCCATTTCGGCGAATTCCGGGCAAACTCTAGATCTATATGTCCTATTTTTAGGGAAGGTCATGCCGAATTTTTGTATGACTTTGATGCATGCACACATTTTTTAATGAATTTTTTTATTATTACCGTCCATACGTTCATGATGGTTAGTGGAACGATGGTGGACAGTTGGTTGCGGTCGGTGGTGCAGGACATGAAAGAAAATAATCGGACAGAGGTTTTATGTCCGTGTCAAAAATGCAAAGAAATAGTTTGGCTCGACCCCTATGACGATGGTTGTGTCGAAGCGCACCTGCTCATGATTGGTTTCATGGATGGCTATAGTCGGCGGATAATTGAAGATGAGGATGACGATGTTGAGGACGCCGACGGGGCAGGCAATGACAACACGGGGCAAGACAAAGAGATGATCGATAATGGCGGCGGGGAAGAGGCCGGACATGGCGGCGGAAAAGGGCCGGACATGGTGGAGGAGAAGGGGCCGGACATGGCGGCGGAGAGAACGTGGGCTCCACGGAGCAGAGTTCATCGGTACTAAGTTCAATCGTGCGGGACCCTCATGTTCAAGCACTGCTTCGCAAGGAGACGAGTACTGAGAGAGCTGCTTCTAGAGAGGAGGCTAAGCTGGAGCAACTGGTGGTAGACTCGAACACTCCATTGTATGATGGTTGCAATCCTGAGGTGACCCGCTTGAGTTTCACGCTCCAACTCCTGAAGAAGAAGGCTAAAAACTATTGGGGAACGTAGTAATTTCAAAAAATTCCTACGCACACGCAAGATCATGGTGATGCATAGCAAAGAGAGGGGAGAGTGTTTTCCACGTACCCTCGTAGACCGAGAGCGGAAGCGTTAGCACAACGCGGTTGATGTAGTCATACGTCTTCATGATCCGACCGATCAAGTACCGAGCACACGACACCTCCGAGTTCAGCACACGTTCAACCCGATGACGTCCCTCGAACTCCGATCCAGCCGAGTGTTGAGGGAGAGTTTCGTCAGCACGACAGTGTGGTGACGATGATGATGTTCTACTGACTCAGGGCTTCACCTAAGCACCGCTACAGTATTATCGAGGTGGAGTATGGTGTAGGGGGGCACCGCACATGGCTAAAAGATCAAACGATCAATTGTTGTGTCTCTAGGGTGCCCCTGCCCCTGTATATAAAGGAGCAAGGGGGGAGGTGCGGCCGGCCTAGAGGGGGCGCACCAGGAGGAGTCGTACTCCTACCGGGAGTAGGACTCCCTCCCTTTTCCTTGTTGGACTAGGAGTGGAGGGGGGAAGATGAGGGAGAGAGGAAGGAAAGGGGGCGCCGCCCCCTCTCCTTGTCCTATTCGGACTAGGGGGGAGGGGCGCGCGGCCCTGCCATGGACGCCTCTCCTCTTCTCCACAAGGCCCACTATGGCCCATTAAGCTCCCGGGGGGTTCCGGTAACCTCCCGGTACTCCGGTAAAATCCCGATTTCACCCGGAACACTTCCGATATCCAAACATAGGCTTCCAATATATCAATCTTCATGTCTCGACCATTTCAAGACTGCTCGTTATGTCCGTGATCACATCCGGGACTCCGAACAACCTTCGGTACATCAAAACATATAAACTCATAATATAACTGTCATCGAAACGTTAAGCGTGCGGACCCTACGGGTTCGAGAACTATGTAGACATGACCGAGACACATCTCCGGTCAATAACCAATAGCGGAACCTGGATGCTCATATTGGCTCCCACATATTCTACGAAGATCTTTATCGGTTAAACCACATAACAACATACATTGTTCCCTTTGTCAACGGTATGTTACTTGCTCGAGATTCGATCATCGGTATCTCAATACCTAGTTCAATCTCATTACCGGCAAGTCTATTTACTCGTTCCGTAATACATCATCCCACAACTAACTCATTAGTTGCAATGCTTGCAAGGCTTAAGCGATGTGCATTACCGAGAGGGCCCAGAGATACCTCTCCGACAATCGAAGTGACAAATCCTAATCTCGAAATACGCCAACCCAACAAGTACCTTCGGAGACACCTGTAGAGCACCTTTATAATCACCCAGTTACGTTGTGACGTTTGGTGTCACACAAAGTGTTCCTCCGGTAAACGGGAGTTGCACAATCTCATAGTCATAGGAACATGTATAAGTCATGAAGAAAGCAATATCAACATACTAAACGATCGAGTGCTAAGCTAACGGAATGGGTCAAGTCAATCACATCATTCTCCTAATGATGTGATCCCGTTAATCAAATGACAACCCATGTCAATGGCTAGGAAACCTAACCATCTTTGATCAACGAGCTAGTCAAGTAGAGGCATACTAGTGACACTCTGTTTGTCTATGTATTCACACATGTATTATGTTTCCGGTTAATAAAATTCAAGCATGAATAAATAAACATTTATCATGATATAAGGAAATAAATAATAACTTTATTATTGCCTCTAGGGCATATTTCCTTTAGTCTCCCACTTGCACTAGAGTCAATAATCTAGTTCACATCGCCATGTGATTTAATACAAATAGTTCACATCACCATGTGATTAACACCCATGGTTCACATCGACATGTGACCAACACCCAAAGGGTTTACTAGAGTCAATAATCTAGTTCACATCGCTATGTGATTAACACCCAAAGAGTACTAAGGTGTGATCATGTTTTGCTTGTGAGAGAAGTTTAGTCAACAGGTCTGCCACATTCAGATTCGTAAGTATTTTGCAAATTTCTATGTCAACAATGCTCTGCATGGAGCTACTCTAGCTAATTGCTCCCACTTTCAATATGTATCCAGATTGAGATTTAGAGTCATCTGGATCAGTGTCAAAATTTGCATCGACGTAACCTTTACGACGAACCTTTTTTGTCACCTCCATAATCGAGAAACATATCCTTATTCCACTAAGGATAATTTTGACCGCTGTCCAATGATCTACTCCTAGATCACTATTGTACTCCCTTTCCAAAAACAATGTAGGGTATACAATAGATCGGGTACACAGCATGGCATATTTTATAGAACCTATGGCTGAGGCATAGGGAATGACTTTCATTGTCTTTCTATCTTCTGCTGTGGTCGGGCTTTGAGTCTTACTCAATTTCACACCTTCTAACACAGGCAAGAACTCTTTCTTTGACTGTTCCATTTTGAACTACATCAAAATCTTTTCAAGGTATGTACTCATTGAAAAAACTTATCAAGTGTCTTGATCTATCTCTATAGATCTTCATGCTTAATATGTAAGCAGCTTCACTAAGGTCTTTCTTTGAAAAACTCCTTTCAAACACTCCTTTATGCTTTGCAGAATAATTCTACATTATCTCGATCAACAATATGTCATTCACATATACTTATCAAAAATGACGTAGTGCTCCCACTCACTTTGTTGTAAATACAGGCTTCACCGCAAGTCTGTATAAAACTATATGCTTTGATCAACTTATCAAAGCGTATATTCCAACTCCGAGATGCTTGCACCAGTCCATAGATGGATCGCTGGAGCTTGCATATTTTGTTAGCACCTTTAGGATTGACAAAACTTTCTTGTTGCATCATATACAACTCTTATTTAATAAATCCATTAAGGAATGTAGTTTTGTTTATCCATTTGCCAGATTTCATAAAATGTGGCAATTGCTAACATGATTCGGACAGACTTAAGCATAGATACGAGTGAGAAACTCTAATTGTAGTCAACACCTTGAACTTGTCGAAAACCTTTTGCGACAATTCTAGCTTTGTAGATAGTAACACTACTATCAGCGTCTGTCTTCCTCTTGAAGATCCATTTAATCTCAATGTCTCGCCGATCTTTGGGCAAGTCAATCAAAGTCGATACTTTGTTCTTATACATGGATTTCATCTCAGATT
This sequence comes from Triticum urartu, assembly GCF_003073215.2. Lineage (NCBI taxonomy): Eukaryota > Viridiplantae > Streptophyta > Magnoliopsida > Poales > Poaceae > Triticum > Triticum urartu. The sequence goes on from NC_053023.1 coordinate 745,613,234, forward strand.
TCATAGCCTCAAGCCATTTCACGGAATCTGGGCTCATCATCGCTTCCTCATAGTTCGTAGGTTCGTTATGGTCAAGTAACATGACCTCCAGAATAGGATTACCATACTGCTCTGGTGCGGATCTCACTCTGGTTTACCTATGAGGTTTGGTAGTAACTTGATCTGAAGTTACATGATCATCATCATTAGCTTCCTCACTAATTGGTGTAGTAGTCACAGGAATAGATTTCTGTGAGGAACTACTTTCCAATAAGGGAGCAGGTACAGTTACCTCATCAAGTTCTACTTTCCTCCCACTCACTTCTTTTGAGAGAAACTCCTTCTCTAGAAAGGATCCATTCTCAGCAATGAATATCTTGCCTTTGGATCTGTGATAGAAGGTGTACCCAACATTTTCTTTTGAGTACCCTATGAAGTCACACTTCTCCGATTTGGGTTTGAGCTTATCAGGTTGAAACTTTTTCACATAAGCATTGCAACCTCAAACTTTAAGAAATGATAGCTTAGGTTTCTTGCCAAACCATAGTTCATACGGCGTCGTCTCAATGGATTTAGATGGTGCCCTATTTAATGTGAATGTAGCTGTCTCTAATGCATAACCCCAAAAAGATAGTGGTAAATTGGTAAGAGACATCAGAGATCGCACCATATCTAATAAAGTACGATTACGACGTTCGGACACACCATTACACTGTGGTGTTCCAGGTGGCGTGAGTAGTGAAACTATTTCACATTGTTTTAACTAAAGGCCAAAATCGTAACTCAAATATTTTACTTCTGCGATCATATCGTAGACACTTTTATTTTTGTTACGATGATTCTCCACTTCAGTCTAAAATTCTTTGAACTTTTCAAATATTTCAGACTTGTGTCTCATCAAGTAGATATACTCATATCTGCTCAAATCATCTGTGAAGATCAGAAAATAATGATACCTGCCGCGAGCCTCAATATTCATCGGACCACATACATCAGTATGTATGATTTTCAACAAATCTGTTGCTCGCTCCATTGTTTCAGAGAATGGAGTTGTTGACACACGAACACGTCACGTGTACCCTCGACGCCGGGGGTGATGCACCGCAGCTCACGTCGAAGGAGACCCGACCGACAGCGCGATACGCAAGACAGTCGGCGGGCGCTTTTGCAGACCCGAAACCCCGCGCACCCGGGAGGGACCCCGTCAGGGATTGCGGCGGCTATGGGCTGCCCTAGGTCGATTCGCTCGCCCCTAGAGCCTCGAGATTCGCAGCTCTCTAACACGAAGAACATCGAAGAACGAGAGAGAAAAACGGTGGAGAGATAAAACGTAGATGAAAAAGTAGTATATTGATTTGTTCGATTGTGTGCTGTTTCAATCGGCCGTCACCCCCAACATATATAAGAGGCGGCTGGACTTCCCGTACAAGCAAAGGATTTATCTAGGCTTTCCTTACAAGAAAATTACATCAATTCACGTCCAAAACCCTAGTCAAATTCGGACTGGTTTTATCCGAACTTTCCAAAACTGTTCGGTTTAAACTGGCTGCACCTTGCGGGTCCTTTTTGCAGTGGTAAACGATCTCGGATGAAAACAAGCCCAAAAGAAATCTTGACCGTTTCGACGAGACGAACAACTTTCATGTTGAAGGTTTTTTGATCAGAGATCATCTTGAGGGTCAGATCGGTCTCGCAACACAGGCTATCTCCTCGCGCTACCCGTCAGAGGGCGCTCCACATCCCACCTCGTGACAGGGCTGCACTCCGATTGCTCTAACTTTTGCATACGAACTCGGATTTGAACGATTTTTATATGGAAATCGATCGTTTCGACGAGAAGAAGACAATCCGTGTAGATAAGTTTTTCATTTGAGGTTGTCTTGGGGGCTTAATCGTCTAAACTGTACTTTGAATATAAGATCTTGGTACTTCGAGCATAGTTTCGGCCTTCGAGATGAAATCGGACGGCGATGACCCAAATTTCAAAGATGTTCATATCAATAATACGGAACTCTTTCATGTAGATCACTTCTCCATTTGAGTCCATCTAGATAATCATTTGAGCCCATCTTCAGCTTCTGGTCGGATTGACTATCACAACCTCCACCTCGGCAAGCCTTCCACCCGGGTAAGCTTTCCGCACCGACAAGGTTTCACCCCGGCAAGATTTTTACACTGGCAAGGGTTCTCCCTAGCTCGGCAAGGTTTCTACCCTGGCAAGAGTTCCTTCTCGGCAAGGTTTCTACCCCGGCAAGAGTTCCTCTTCGGCAAGGTTTCTCCCTCGGCAAGATTTCACACCGGCAAGCTTCTCCGCCGGCAAGCTTTCCACGCCGGCAAGCTTCTCCGCCGGCAAGCTTTCCACGCCGGTAAGCCCTCACATCGGCAAGGTTTTACCCCAGCAAGGTTTCATTCAGCCGGCAAAGGCCGAATACTTTCTCACTCAGGGCCGGCCCGCGAAGTCTTGCATCTAACTTTTGCATACGAACCCTGATTCGTGACCATGCCAAAATCTGGTGTCAACACATGCCCCCCTGTTTTTCGGCAAATCTTGTGTGCCGAAAAATAACTTGTATTGTGTTTGTTCTAAGGACGATGTCAACACTCCATCGGCCATTTATTTTCCTCAGGGCGATAACCAGGTATCGGCCATGTTTGTGCTAAGGGCGATAATCATATATCGGCCATTGCCCACTTAGGCTTCTTGCCACACACTTGGGTGGTATTTCTTCAAGTACTTGCCATTGAGAGCTCGAGGTAACAGTGCCCCTTGTACGGATTCCACCAAATAAGAGTTTCCAGGAACTATTCTTGCAATTCTAAAAGGACCTTCCCAACTTGGAGACCACTTCCCGAATTTTCCGTCTCTTGAACCAATCGGGAGAATTACCTTCCAGACGAGATCGCCAAACTGAAAATTCTTCAACTTAACCTTCTTATTGTAAGCCCTTGCTACCCTCAACTTGTCCCTCTCCATGGCCCTCAAAGCAGCCAAACGTTTATCGGCAACCTCATCAATATTGTCCATCATCAAGTTATAAAAGTCTACTGCCGATAAATCATTTTGTTTGGCTATTCTCAAAGCATTCAAATTCACTTCCACCGGTAAAACAACCTCTTGACCGTATACTAGCTCATATGGAGTCACCTTCGTAGCACCATGCCTTGAGATCCTATGTGCCCACAAAGCTTCAGACAACAACTCATGCCATCTCCTTGGATTATCGTCAATCTTCTTCTTGATGAGCTTAATTAAAATTTTATTCCTAGACTCAGCTTGTCCATTGCCTTGGGCATAATATGCAGAGGAATTGACTAATTTTATGTTATAAGATTCGGTAAATTCTCTAACTTGGTGTGACATGAAAGAGGAGCCTTGATCCGTAGTCAATGTTTGAGGAATGCCGAATCTATGAATAATGTGCTCGGTTATGAATTTAATCACCTCCGTATGTGTCATGTTCTTGAGAGGTACTGCTTCAGACCATTTAGTGAAATAATCGGTTGCCACCAATACGAACCGATGCCCCTTTGAGGAAGACGGATGAATTTGTCCAATAAAGTCTAAACCCCATCCTCTGAAAGGCCACGGCTTGATAATGGGATGTAACATAGCAGCAGGAGCCAACTGAATATCACCAAATTTTTGACAAGCTTCACACCCTTTGTAATATCTGAAGCAATCATTAATCATAGTCGGCCAATAAAATCCAACACGTCGTAGCAACCATTTCATCTTGGGAGCCGATTGATGAGTGCCACAAATACCTTCATGGACCTCCCCCATAGCAACTCTCGCTTGGTCCTCGTCCAAGCACTTTAGAAGAACATCATCAACCGTTCGGTGATAGAGATCATCATCTCTCATTGTATACTTGAAAGCTATCCGCCGAACAGCCCTGTCCACCCTTCTACTAGGATCACACAAATAATCAACAATGGGTTTCCTCCGGTCTTGACTTTCTCCTGCATTGAATATTTCATTAATGGCCGAAACAGTGGGCTCCGGTTCGGCCTCCCCTACGTCGGCAAGACTAGACATCGGCTTTTCAGAAATATGAAACACGCCATGATCAACATGGTAGCCAGATGCCTGTTGTGCTAACTCATTTGCTTTCCAATTGTCATGTCTAGATATATGAGCAATGCTAAAAGAATCCAAAGTAGAAATTATATCTAGACATTTATTAAGATAATCATTAAGTGATTCGTCCAAACACTGAAAGACTTTGGATATTTGCTGCACCACTAGTAACGAATCACCATAAGCCTCAATATGTGTAACACCTATAGCAAGCAACATCTCTAAACCGAATAACAATGCTTCATATTCGGCTTGATTATTTGTGCAAAAATATTCTAAGCGGCACGAGGCTTCAAAAACAGCACCATGAGGAGATATATAAACAATACCAACACCTTGGCCATTGCTACAAACTGAACCATCAAAGTATAATGTCCATGGTACTACTCAAACAAGGTTCATATCAATATCATGCTTGTCATTAATCCGATGTTCAACAATGAAATTAGCAACAATTTGGCCTTTCATGGATTTTAGAGATTCGTACGCCAAATCACATTCAATCAAAGCATAAGCCCACTTGCCAATTCTACCACTAAGAATTGTCCTATGCAACATATATTTAATGACATCGGTCTGACAAGCTACCACGCAAGCACTCGGCACTAAATAATGTCTCAATTTTGTTCAAGCATAATATAAGCATAGACATAGTTTCTCAATAAATGTATACCTTGTCTCGGCGTCCAACAAGCGTCTGCTCAAATATGTAATAGCATGCTCTTTTCTTTCGGTTTCTTGAGTCAAAACAGCACCAATAACTCCTTCCTCTGCTGCAATGTAAAGCCTGAAGGGTTCCCTATGCTTGGGTGCTTTCATCACCGGAGGAGTGCACAAATAATTCTTGATCATATCAAATGGTTCTTGCTATTTTGCCCCCCAAGTGAAATCAACATCATTCTTTAACTGAAGGATAGGAGTAAACGCATCAACCTTCCCTGACAGATTAGCTATGAACCTCCTCAAGTAATTGACCTTGCCAAGGAACTTTTGCATATCTCTCTTGCATGTTGGAGCTTCCACTTTCTGTATGGCCTCTATCTTTTTGGGATCAATCTCTATGCCATCTTCATGGATAATGAAGCCCAAAAACTTACCAGCTAACACACTGAATGCACACTTCAAAGGATTCATCTTTAGTCCATAGTTTTTCATTGTTTCAAAAGCTAAACGCAAATCGGCCAAGTGAGATTCAAAAGCGTCTGATTTAACAACAATATCAGCAATATAGACTTCAAGTATGACACCGAGTAAATCATGAAAAAATCAAATTCATAGCCCTTTGTTATGTGGCGCCATCATTTTTTAATCCGAATGTCATCACTGTCCACTCGAATAAACCAAGAAAACCAGGGCAACGAAAGGCTGTCTTGGACATGTCCTCTTTGGCCATAAAAATTTGATTGTATCTGGCATTACCATCTAGAAAGCTAATAACTTTATGTCCAGAAGCATCATTAATAAGCATATCGGCTATTGGCATGGGATACTCATCTTTGGGTGTAGCCCTATTCAAATCTCTGAAGTCAATGCACACCCTCAACTTGCCGGATCCTTTCTTTTCCACTGGGACAATGTTAGAAATCCACTCGGCATACCTGGAAGGTCTAATAAAATTAGCTTTAAGAAAACGACCGATCTCTTCCTTGATCCGGTCATATGTTTTTGGATTAAACTTTCTGGCCGATTGTTTATATGGTCTAAAACCAGCCTTTATAGGTAACCGATGCTCCACTAGCTCTCGGCTTAAACCTGGCATCTCATGATATTCCCACGCAAAGCAACAGACATATTCTTTCAACAGCTCAATCAACTTAGCTTTATGATTGGCTCTTAAATTTGCATTTACAAATGTCGGCCTAGGTGTTGAACCATCTCCTATATCTATCTCTTCTAATGGATCGGCCGATGTAAAACCTTGTCCTAATTTGTCCATATCATCTAACTCTTCTATGGACTCATACATATCGTTCTCATTGGACCGATATTCTACAAGTCACTTTTGTAACCACTCTGAGTTAGGATCCATTTAAACATATCATACCTTGGAGCCGATTCCATTCAGTCGGCTTTAAAGAGACGGGCACGAAACCATTCTTGGTTGCGCTGAGAAAATCGAATTCTGACAAGTCACGTCCCGTCAAGCAAGTAGCATTTGGGTGTTGCCAATCCACCGATGCCTCGGCCAAAGCAACACAGGCCGAGTTATCCGCATGAATGACTTCCACTTCATCATCAACCCACTGTATCAAAAACTGGTGCATGGTGGATGGCACGCACTGGTTTGCATGAACCCAATCACGGCCTAGTATGACATTGTAGTTACCTTGCACCTCAGCGACAAGGAATGCGGTAGCCAAAGTTTTACTTCCCACCGTGAGCTCCACATACATCACACCTTTGGCTTCAGTTTTCTCTTTGCCTTCAAATCCATTGAGCACCATGTTGGTCTTTATCAACTCTTCATCATGCAGCCCCAATTTTTTGAATACCGAATATGGCATAAGATTCACCACAGCACCACCATCAAGAAGCATCCGAGTGAGCGGTGACCCATTGATATGACCTCTGAGATACAACGGTTTCAGATGCGTTACTGGGTCTTTTGGCTTCTCGAATATTGCATTTTTAGGGCCAAAATCCAGCTGAGCCACCTCTCCTTCCTCATTGACAGCACGAAACTCAGCAGGTAAGTAATATACCATATTGATATCCATACCTTCATGAACCGGCATAGACTCATAGTCCAACATATCATCCTCTTCTTCAAGTGCATCCACCGATTCTGAAATTTTTCCAAGTGAAGGAAAAGTAAGAAGTGTCGCAGACGATGTAATAGCTGTCGCATTGTCCTCCTTTGGTGGCGCAGATGCTGCTGTGATAGGTGTAGAAGCAACTGCATCTTGTATTTGCTTAGGCCTCCACACTTGTTTTGTAGGCACCATGGGCCGAGTGTCACTGAACACCTTATCCCTTTGCTTCTCGGCTTCTTGTTCTGTCATCTCTTGACTCCTTAACCTCTGTAATTTTCTCTTTTGTGTTTTTGTCAGCCCTGGAGGACACCACTTTGGCTGAGTGTATTTAGGATCTATCATCTTTACTTGGCTGGTGTTTCCTTCAAGGTCATTAGCCGAGTACTTTGGCGCGATAGCAAGTATCGGCTCAGTCGGATCGTTATGCATAATCAGTTGTTGTATGGCAAATGTTTCGGAGCCCAAGATGAGTGAGTCAGTATCGGTTTTTTCCTTACCTTTGCTTGACTCGACCATTGCAGCACTTGGCGATTTAACACGCCACTCTTGCTTGCCGACCCTTTTTTTGATTATCTTGCACTGGCCGATTGATACCATTGTTCAAACGGCCTCATGTGGGATAAGAAAGTCTCTCATGAACGGGCCTCCTTTGTCCTGCCCAACCCGGATAAAAAGCATAATGGGCCATTGGGGGCTGCCTCCATCCTCCATTGAAGTCCCCCACGTAGTATGGCACATAGGGGGGTGGCGGCATCCATGGTCCTAGCGCCCACGACCCATATGGCCTTGCATGATGCTGAAATTCTTCCCGAGGAGGTGACCTTGAGAGCTTCCAATTTGATGACCGGTTAGAGCTAGAACCGGCCGCATGATTGGCATACTTGGACAACAACATATCAAAAGTTGGCTTGATTTTCTTGTGCTGCACTTTTGCCTCATTCCTCTTCCACTTGCCAACTTCTGGACTCTTGGGTTTGACAAATTTTAACTCGAGTATTTTCTTGCACTTGCGGTTGCCCTCTGAGTGTAGGATTCTTGATGGTGATTTTGATTGTCTCCTTGCCACAGGGTTTCTTGTCAAGCACAACTTGTCTCCCCAAGACCTTGTCGCCCTCCTTGTCTTTCCTGGGCTCACCAACAATGACATTAGCTTTATTAGCAGACTCGGCTACCTCCGGCCGAATGAGTAGCTTCTTCCCCTCCAAATCCATGGTATTCATTGGAAAAGGTTGTTTATCAACTTGCATCTCAGAAAAGTTTAATCGTCCATCATTAATGGCCGATTGTATCTGTCGTCGAAAAACATTGCAATCATTAGTAGCATGAGAAAAAGAATTATGATACTTGCAATAAGCGCGCCGTTTCAGCTCTTCAAACGGTGGTAATGTATGAGATATTCTAATAATCTTAGCCTGCAGCAAAGCATCAAATATTCTATCACACTTAGCAATGTTAAAAGTAAACTTCATCTCTTCATCACAATTCTTATGAATCGGTTTCAGATCATTGCAAGTAAAGGGTTTGGCCTTAGATGGCCAAACAAATTCAGTAGAAAAAACATCACCCTCATCGTCCGAGTGATCACTATCATATTCCACCATATTCATCTTTGGACGATCGGCTTTGTATCTATGCACTTCTTTGAGGTCTTTGCTTTGGCTTTCCTGAGCCAAAGCCCTTTGTAAGACTTGGTTGATATTTAAGAACTCATAGCCTTCTAGCTTTTCTCTAATGGGAGTTCTCAAGCCACTCAGCACTAGGTCTGCCAAGTCCCTCTCGGTTATCACCAAACTAAAACACCGGTTTTTTGTTTCTCTGAATCTCTTGACGTAATCGGAGACCGATTCATCATGCTTCTATTTAACCGATGTTAGATGTGACAACTTGAGTTCATTATCGCCGCTATAAAAGTGATCATGAAACTTCTGCTCTAGCTGCGACCAAACCCGAATGGAACCATGTGGCAAAGAAGAAAACCATGAAAATGCAGTACCAGTTAATGATAAAGGAAATAAACGCACTTTCAATTCATTCAATGAGCCTGCCTCACCTAATTGTGCTAAATACTGACTAACATGCTCCCATGTGGTTTTTGTGCCTTCTCCATTAAACTTAACAAAATCTGGAATTTTATATCCTGGAGGGCACTGGATGGCATCAGAGTACTCGGGGTACGGCTTTTGGTAAATCCGATTCCGAGGTAACTCAACTCCAAAATTCTCTCGAAGCATCTTAGCCATCTCCTCTCTAAGATTAGCTAGACCATCATCCATAGTGGACGATGAAGCTTGTGGCAGTGGCATAGGAGGAGTAGGGTTATTAGCTGTAGGTAAGAATTGTGGCATGTATGTCGACCCATAATTTGGTAGTGGTCGAGTGGTTGCAGCTGTAGGTAGGGTTTGGTTCGCCGTTGCCACCGAACCTGGCATGCTCATGATAGGACTAATGGGTGCAGTCACAATCTGATTTGTTTGGGTAGGATAATAAGCCATCGGCACGGGAGGCGCCGATGCAATAGGTAAAGCCAGATTAGGGTTTTGTACACTAGCAGCTACACCATCATTACCACTAGACGATTGAGACGTATTCTTCCGAGCATTAGTATTTTCTATGAAAGTTTGGTAGACTAGATTGTTACCATCAGCAATACGACTTTCAATCTCAGCCCATAGCTCAGGAGAAAAGGCAGTACTTACAGAGGGTTTAACCTGCTCGGCTTGAAGAGGAGGGAACTTGATTTCTTCAATCGGAGTGATGTTGCCTTGGCGATCCTTCTTGAACTTTGCAAGGAACTCCTGCAAGTCCTTCTCCTCGCGCGCCTTCTTGTACTCCTCATAAACTTGGCAATGATCGGCCAATATCTCATCAAGACTGGGCTTAATGATGTTATCAGCGTCTACCTCAGATGGCTTGGGAATATCAGACATGGTGGATGATGATGATTGATCTTCTATCCCCAGCGGAGTCGCCAAAAAGTGTGTTGACACACGAACACATCACGTGTACCCTCAATGCCGGGGGTGATGCACCGCAGCTCACGTCGAAGGAGACCCGACCGACAGCGCGATACGCAAGACAGTCGGCGGGCGCTTTTGCAGACCCGAAACCCCGCGCACCCGGGAGGGACCCCGTCAGGGATTGCGGCGGCTATGGGCTGCCCTAGGTCGATTCGCTCGCCCCTAGAGACTCGAGATTCACAGCTCTCAAACACGAAGAACAGTGAAGAACGAGAGAGAAAAATGGTGGAGAGATAAAACGTAGATGAAAAAGTAGTATATTGATTTGTTCGATTTTGTGTTGTTTCAATCGGCCGTCACCCCCAACATATATAAGAGGCGACTGGACTTCCTGTACAAGCAAAGGATTTATCTAGGCTTTCCTTACAAGAAAATTACATCAATTCACGTCCAAAACCCTAGTCAAATTCGGACTGGTTTTATCCAAACTTTCCAAAACTGTTCGGTTTAAACTGGCTGCACCTTGCGGGTCCTTTTTGCGGTGGTAAACGATCTCGGATGAAAAAAAGCCAAAAGCAATCTTGACCGTTTCGACGAGACGAAAAACTTTCATGTTGAAGGTTTTTTGATCAGAGATCATCTTGAGGGTCAGATCGGTCTCGCAACACAGGCTATCTCCTCGCGCTACCCGTCAGACATGTGTCTGATGGGGCGCGCCACATCCCGCCTCGTGACAGGGCTGCACTCCGATTGCTCTAACTTTTGCATACGAACTCGGATTTGAACGATTTTTATATCAAAATCGATCGTTTCGACGAGACGAAGACAACCCGTGTAGATCATGTTTTCATTTGAGGTCTTCTTGGGGGCTTAATCGGCTAAACTGTACTTTGAATATAAAATCTTGGTACTTCGAGCATAGTTTCGTCCTTCGAGATGAAATCGGACGGCGATGACCCAAATTTCAAAGATGTTCATATCAACAATACGGAACTCTTTCATGTAGATCACTTCTCCATTTGAGTCCATCTAGATAATTATTTGAGCCCATCTTCAGCTTCTGGTCGGATTGACTATCACAACCTCCACCCCGGCCAGCATTCCACCCGGGTAAGCTTTCCGCACCGACAAGGTTTCACCCCAGCAAGGTTTTTACACTGTCAAGGGTTCTCCCTAGCTCGGCAAGGTTTCTACCCCGGCAAGAGTTCCTCCTCGGCAAGGTTTCTACCCCGGCAAGAGTTCCTCTTCGGCAAGGTTTCTCCCTTGGCAAGATTTCACACCGGCAAGCTTCTCCGCCGGCAAGCTTTCCACGCCAACAAGCTTCTCCGCCGGCAAGCTTTCCACGCCGGTAAGCCCTCACATCGGCTAGGTTTTACCCCGGCAAGGTTTCATGCAGCCGGCAAAGGCCGAATACTTTCTCAATCAGGGCCGGCCCGCGAAGTGTTGCCTCTAACTTTTGCATATGAACCCTGATTCGTGACCATGCCAAAATCTGGTGTCAACAGGAGTCTTAGTCATCTTGCCCATGAGGCATGGTTCGCAAGCATCAACTGATTCATAATCAAGTGGTTCCAAAAGCCCATCAGCATGGGTTTTCTTCATGCGCTTTACACCAATATGACCTAAACGGCAGTGCCACAAATAAGTTGCACTATCATTATTAACTTTGCATCTTTTGGCTTCAATATTATGAAAATGTGTGTCACCACAATCGAGATCCAACAAACCATTTTCATTGGGTGTATGACCATAGAAGGTTTTATTCATGTAAACAGTGTTGGGGAACGTAGTAATTTCAAAAATTTCCCACGCACACGCAAGATCATGGTGATGCATAGCAACGAGAGGGGAGAGTGTTTTCTACGTACCCTCGTAGACCGTTCGCGGAAGCGTTATATCAACGCGGTTGATGTAGTCGTACATCTTCACATTCGACCGATCCAAGTACCGAAAGCACGGCACCTCCGAGTTCTGCACACGTTCGGCTCGGTGACGTCCTCGCCTTCTCGATCCAGCAAGAGGGGCAAAGTAGTAGATGAGTTCTGGCAGCACAACGGCGTGGTGACGGTGTTGGTGAAGAACAATCTCCGCAGGGCTTCGCCTAAGCACTACGAAAAGTATGACGGAGGATAAACTAGAGGAGACGGGGTTGCCGGCACACGGCTTGGTGTTTCTTGATCTGTCTTTGGTGCTAGCCCTGCCCCTCTATTTATATGTTGAGCCCTGGGGTCAAAACTTGGAGTAAAAGCCTCCACAAAGTCGGTTTCACCCGAAAGGCAAGAGTCCTTCTCGGACTCCAGGGCCAGACGCCAGGGTTCCCGGCGTCTCGACCCAGACGCCAGGGACCCTGGCGTCTGGCCCCTGTACTCCGCAAAACTTCCTTTTGCGCTTTCCAAAAACCTTGTGGGCTTTCCCCTTTGGCCCAAATAAAGTGTTCTCGTACCCAAACATTTCGGGAAACATCCGGAACCCCTTCCAGTGATTTCCGGAACCCTTCCGATGACCAAACACTATTATCCCATATATCAAAATTTGTCTCCGAACCATTCCGGAGTTCCTCATCATGTCCGTGATCTCATCCCGGACTCCGAACAACATTCGGTCACCAACATACATAACTCACATAGTACTATATCGTCAACGAACGTTAAGCGTGCGGACCCTACGGGTTCGAGAACTATGTAGACATGACCGAGACACCTCTCTGGTCAATAACCAATAGCGGGACCTGGATGCCCATATTGGCTCCTACATATTCTACGAAGATCTTTATCGGTCAAACCGCATAACAACATACATTGTTCCCTTTGTCATCGGTATGTTACTTGCCCGAGATTCGATCGTCGGTATCTCAATACCTAGTTCAATCTCGTTACCGGCAAGTCTCTTTACTCGTTCCGTAATACATCATCTCGCAACTAACTTCATTAGTTGCAATGCTTGCAAGGCTTATGTGATATGCATTACCGAGAGGGCCCAGAGATACCTCTCCGACAATCGGAGTGACAAATCCTAATCTCGAAATACGCCAACCCAACATTTACCTTTGGAGACACCTGTAGAGCTCCTTTATAATCACCCAGTTACGTTGTGACGTTTGGTAGCACACAAAGTGTTCCTCCGGTAAACAGGAGTTGCATAATCTCATAGTCATAGGAAGATGTATAAGTCATGAAGAAAGCAATAGCAACATACTAAACGATCGAGTGCTAAGCTAACGGAATGGGTTAAGTCAATCACATCATTCTCCTAATGATGTGATCCCGTTAATCAAATAACAACTCTTTGTCTATGGTTAGGAAACATAACCATCTTTGATTAACGAGCTAGTCAAGTAGAGGCATACTAGTGACACTCTGTTTGTCTATGTATTCACACATGTATTATGTTTCCGGTTAATGCAATTCTAGCATGAATAATAAACATTTATCATGAAATAAGGAAATAAATAATAGCTTTATTATTGCCTCTAGGGCATATTTCCTTCAGTCTCCCACTTGCACTAGAGTCAATAATCTAATTCACATCGCCATGTGATCTAACATCAATAGTTCACATCTTTATGTGGTTAACACCCATAGTTCACATCGATATGTGACCAACACCCAAAGGGTTTACTAGAGTCAGTAATCTAGTTCACATTGCTATGTGATTAACACCCAAAGAGTACTAAGGTGTGATCATGTTTTGCCTGTGAGAGAAGTTTAGTCAACGGGTCTGCCATATTCAGATCCGTAAGTATTTTGCAATTTTCTATGTCTACAATGCTCTGCACGGAGCTACTTTAGCTAATTGCTCCCACTTTCAATATGTATCCAGATGAAGAGTAAGAGTCATCCGGATCAGTGCCAAAACTTGTATCGACGTAACCCTTTTACGACGGACCTTTTGTCAGCTCCATAATCGAGAAACATATCCTTATTCCACTAAGGATAATTTTGACCGCTGTCCAGTGATCTACTCCTAGATCACTATTGTACTCCCTTACCAAAATCAGTGTAGGGTATACAATAGGTCTGGTACACAGCATGGCATACTTTATAGAACCTATGGCCAAGGTATAGGGAATGACTTTCATTCTCATTCTATTTTCTGCCGTGGTCGCGCTTTGAGTCTTACTCAATTTCACACCTTGTAACACAGGCAAGACTTTTTTCTTTGCTTGTTCCATTTTGAACTACTTCAAAATCTTGTCAAGGTATGTACTCATTGAAAAAACTTATCAAGCGTCTTGATCTATCTCTATAGATCTTGATGCTCAATATGTAAGCAGCTTCACCGAGGTTTTCTTTGAAAAATCCTTTCAAACACTCCTTTATGCTTTGCAGAATAATTCTACATTATTTCCGATCAACAATATGTCATACAAATATACTTATCAGAAATGTTGTAGTGCTCCCACTCACTTTCTTGTAAATACAGGCTTCACTGCAAGTCTGTATAAAACTATATGCTTTGATCAACTTATCAAAGCGTATATTCCTACTCCGAGATGCTTGCACCAGTCCATAGATGGATCGCTGGAGTTTGCATATTTTGTTAGCACCTTTAGGATTGACAAAACCTTCTTGTTGCATCATATACAACTCTTCTTTTAATCCATTAAGGAATGTAGTTTTGTTTATCCATTTGCCAGATTTCATAAAAAGCGGTAATTGCTAACATGATTTGGACAGACTTAAGCATCGCTACGAGTGAGAAAAATTCATCGTAGTCAACACCTTGAACTTTGTCAAAAACCTTTTTCAACAAGTCTAGCTTTGTAGATAGTAACACTACTATCAGCGTCCGTCTTCCTCTTGAAGATCCATTTATTTTCTATGGCTTGCCGACCATCAGGCAAATCCATCAAAGTCCATACTTTGTTCTCATACATGGATCGTATCTCAGATTTCATGGCCTCAAACCATTTCACGGAATCTGGGCTCATCATCGCTTCCTCATAGTTCGCAAGTTCGTCATGGTCCAGTAACATGACTTCCAGAACAGGATTACCATACCACTCTGGTGCGGATCTCACTCTGGTTTACCTACGAGATTCAGTAGTAACTTGATCTGAAGTTACATGATCATCATCATTAGTTTCCTCACTAATTGGTGTAGTAGTCACAGGAACAGATTTTTGTGATGAACTACTTTCCAATAAGGGAGCAGGTACAGTTACCTCATCAAGTTCTACTTTCCTCCGACTCACTTCTTTCGAGATAAACTCCTTCTCTAGAAAGGATCCATTCAAAGCAACGAATATCTTGCCTTCGGATCTGTGATAGAAGGTGTACCCAACATTTTCTTTTGGGTATCCTATGACGACGCACTTCTCCGATTTGGGTTTGAGCTTATCAGGTTGAAACTTTTTCACATAAGCATTGCAACCTCAAACTTTAAGAAACGACAGCTTAGGTTTCTTGCCAAACCATAGTTCATACGGTGTCATCTCAACGGATTTAGATGGTGCCCTATTTAACGTGAATGCAGCTGTCTCTAATGCATAAACCCAAAATGATAGTGGTAGATCGGTAAGAGACATCATAGATCGCACCATATCTAATAAAGTACGGTTATGACGTTCGGACACACCATTACATTGTGGTGTTCCAGGTGGCATGAGTAGTGAAACTATTTCACATTGTTTTTAACTGAAGGCCAAACTCGTAACTCAAATACTCTTCTCTACGATCAGATCGTAGAAACTTTATTTTCTTGTTACGATGATTTTCCACTTCACTCTGAAATTCTTTGAACTTTTCAAATGTTTCAGACTTATGTTTCATCAAGTATATATACTCATATCTGCTCAAATCATCTGTGAAGATCAGAAAATAATGATACCTGTCGCGAGCCTCAATATTCATCGGACCACATACATCAGTATGTATGATTTCCAACAAATTTGTTGCTCGCTCCATTGTTCCAGAGAACGGAGTCTTAGTCATCTTGCCCATGAGGCATGGTTCGCAAGCATCAACTGATTCATAATCAAGTGATTCCAAAAGCCCATCAGCATGGAGTTTCTTCATGCGCTTTACACCAATATGACCTAAACGGCAGTGCCACAAATAAGTTGCACTATCATTATTAACTTTGCATCTTTTGGTTTCAATATTATGGTTATGTGTATCACTATGATCGAGATCCAACGAACTATTTTCATTGGGTGTGTAACCATATAAGGTTTTATTCATGTAAACAGAACAACAATTATTCTCTAACTTAAATGAATAACCGTATTGCAATAAACATGATCCAATCATATTCATGCTCAACACAATCACTAAATAACATTTATTTAGGTTCAACACTAATCCCGAAAGTATAGGGAGTGTGCGATGATGATCATATCAATCTTGGAACCACTTCCAACACACATCGTCACTTCACCCTTAACTAGTCTTTGTTTATTCTACAACTCCCGTTTCGAGTTACAAATCTTAGAAACTGAACTAGTAACAAATACTGAGGGGTTGCTATAAACACTAGTAAAGCACACATCAATAACATGTATATCAAATATACTTATGTTCACTTTGCCATCCTTCTTATCCGCCAATCACTTGGGGTAGTTCCGCTTACAGTGACCAGTCCCTTTGAAGTAGAAGCACTTAGTCTCAGGCTTAGGACCAGACTTGGGCTTCTTCACTTGAGTAGCAACTTGCTTGCCGTTCTTCTTGAAGTTCCCCTTCTTCCTTTTGCCCTTTTCTTGAAACTAGTGGTCTTATCTACCATCAACACTTGATGTTTTTCTTGATTTCTACCTTCGTCGATTTTAGCATCACGAAGAGCTTGGGAATCGTTTCTGTTATCCCTTGCATATTATAGTTCATCACGAAGTTCTACTAACTTGGTGATGGTGACTAGAGAATTTTTTCAATCACTATTTTATCTGGAAGATTAACTCCCACTTGATTCAAGCGATTGTAGTACCCAGACAATCTGAGCACATGCTCACTGCTTGAGCTATTCTCCTCCATCTTTTAGCTATAGAACTTGTTGGAGACTTCATATCTCTCAACTCGGGTATTTGCGTGAAATATTAACTTCAACTCCTGGAACATCTCATATGGTCCATGACGTTCAAAACGTCTTTGAAGTCCCGATTCTAAGCCGTTAAGCATGGTGCACTAAACTATCAAGTAGCCATCATATTGAGCTAGCCAAACATTCATAATGTCTGCATCTGCTCCTGCAATAGGTCTGTCACCTAGCGGTGCATCAAGGACATAATTCTTCTGTGCAGCAATGAGGATAAACCTCAGATCACGGATCCAATCCGCATCATTGCTACTAACATCTTTCAACACAATTTTCTCTAGGAACACATCAAAATAAACATATGAAAGCAACAACGCGAGCTATTGATCTACAACATAATTTGCAAAATACTACCAGGACTAAGTTCATGATAAATTTAAGTTCAATTAATCATATTACTTAAGAACTCCCACTTAGATAGACATCCCTCTAATCCTCTAAGTGATTACGTGATCCAAATCAACTAAACCATGTCCGATCATCACGTGAGATGGAGTAGTTTCATTGGTGAACATCACTATGTTGATCATATCTACTATATGATTCACGCTCGACCTTTCGGTCTCCCTGTTCCGAGGCCATATCTGTATATGCTTGGCTCGTCAAGTATAACCTGAGTATTCCGCGTGTGCAACTGTTTTGCACCCGTTGTATTTGAACGTAGAGCCTATCACACCCGATCATCACGTGGTGTCTCAGCATGAAGAACTTTCGCAACGGTGCATACTCAGGGAGAACACTTCTTGATAATTAGTGAGAGATCATCTTATAATGCTACCGTCAATCAAAGCAAGATAAGATGCATAAAAGATAAACATCACATGCAATCAATATAAGTGATATGATATGGCCACCATCATCTTGTGCTTGTGATCTCCATCTCCAAAGCACCGTCATGATCACCATCGTCACCGGCGCGACACCTTGATCTCCATCGTAGCATCATTGTCGTCTCGCCAATCTTATGCTTCCACGACTATCGCTACCGCTTAGTGATAAAGTAAAGCATTACAGCGCGATTGCATTGCATACAATAAAGCGACAACCATATGGCTCCTGCCAGTTGCCGATAACTCGGTTACAAAACATGATCATCTCATACAATAAAATTTAGCATCATGTCTTGACCATATCACATCACAACATGCCCTGCAAAAACAAGTTAGACATCCTCTACTTTGTTGTTGCAAGTTTAAGTGGCTGCTACGGGCTTATGCAAGAACCAATCTTACCTACGCATCAAAACCACAACGATAGTTTGTCAAGTTGGTGTTGTTTTAACCTTCGCAAGGACCGGGCATAGCCACACTCGGTTCAACTAAAGTTGGAGAAACTGTCACCCGCAAGCCACCTACGTGCAAAGCACGTCGGGAGAACCGGTCTCGCGTAAGCGTACACGTAATGTCGGTCCGGGCCGCTTCGTCCAACAATACTACCGAACCAAAGTATGACATGCTGGTAAGCAGTATGACTTATATCGCCCACAACTCACTTGTGTTCTACTCGTGCATATAACATCAACACATAAAACCTAGGCTCTGATACCACTGTTGGGGAACGTAGTAATTTCAAAATTTTCCTACGCACACGCAAGATCATGGTGATGCATAGCAACGAGAGGGGAGAGTGTTTTCTACGTACCCTCGTAGACCGTTCGCGGAAGCGTTATATCAACGCGGTTGATGTAGTCGTACATCTTCACATCCGACCGATCCAAGTACCGAAAGCATGACACCTCCGAGTTCTGCACACGTTCGGCTCGGTGATGTCCTCGCCTTGTCGATCCAGCAAGAGGGGCGAAGTAGTAGATGAGTTCCGGCAGCACGACGGCGTGGTGACGGTGTTGGTGAAGAACAATCTCCGCAGGGCTTCGCCTAAGCACTACGAAAACTATGACGGAGGATAAACTAGAGGAGACGGGGTTGCCGGCACACGGCTTGGTGTTTCTTGATCTGTCTTTGGTGCTAGCCCTGCCCCTCTATTTATATGTTGAGCCCTGGGGTCAAAACTTGGAGTAAAAGCCTCCACAAAGTCGGTTTCACCCGAAAGGCAAGAGTCCTTCTCGGACTCCAGGGCCAGACGCCAGGGTTCCCGGCGTCTCGACCCAGACGCCAGGGACCCTGGCGTCTGGCCCCTGTACTCCGCAAAACTTCCTTTTGCGCTTTCCAAAAACCTTGTGGGCTTTCCCCTTTGGCCCAAATAAAGTGTTCTCGTACCCAAACATTTCGAGAAACATCCTGAACCCCTTCCGGTGACCAAACACTATTATCCCATATATCAAACTTTGTCTACGGACCATTCCGGAGTTCCTCGTCATGTCCGTGATCTCATCCCGGACTCCGAACAACATTCGGTCACCAACATACATAACTCACATAGTACTATATCGTCAACGAACGTTAAGCGTGCGGACCCTACGGGTTCGAGAACTATGTAGAAATGACCGAGACACCTCTCTGGTCAATAACCAATAGCGGGACCTGGATGCCCATATTGGCTCCTACATATTCTACGAAGATCTTTATCGGTCAGACCGCATAACAACATACGTTGTTCCCTTTGTCATCGGTATGTTACTTGCCCAAGATTCGATCGTCGGTATCTCAATACCTAGTTCAATCTCGTTACCGGCAAGTCTCTTTACTTGTTCCGTAATACATCATCTCGCAACTAACTTCATTAGTTGCAATGCTTGCAAGGCTTATGTGATGTGCATTACCGAGAGGGCCCAGAGATACCTCTCCGACAACCGGAGTAACAAATCCTAATCTCGAAATACGCCAACCCAACATTTACCTTTGGAGACACCTGTAGAGCTCCTTTATAATCACCCAGTTACGTTGTGACGTTTGGTAGCACACAAAGTGTTCCTCCGGTAAACGGGAGTTGCATAATCTCATAGTCATAGGAAGATGTATAAGTCATGAAGAAAGCAATAGCAACATACTAAATGATCGAGTGCTAAGCTAACGGAATGGGTTAAGTCAATCACATCATTCTCCTAATGATGTGATCCCGTTAATCAAATAACAACTCTTTGTCTATGGTTAGGAAACATAACCATCTTTGATTAACGAGCTAGTCAAGTAGAGGCATACTAGTGACACTCTGTTTGTCTATGTATTCACACATGTATTATGTTTCCGGTTAATACAATTCTAGCATGAATAATAAACATTTATCATGAAATAAGGAAATAAATAATAGCTTTATTATTGCCTCTAGGGCATATTTCCTTCAAACAAAACAATAATTATTCTCTAACTTACATGAATAACCGTATTGCAATAAACATGATCCAATCATATTCATGCTCAACACAATCACTAAATAACATTTATTTTAGGTTTAACACTAATCCCGAAAGTATAGGGAGTGTGCGATGATGATCATATCAATCTTGGAACCATTTCCAATACACATCGTCACTTCACCCTTAACTAGTCTTTGTTCATTCTGCAACTCCCGTTTCGAGTTACTATTCTTAGCAACTGAACTAGTATCAAATATTGAGGGGTTGCTATAAACACTAGTAAAGTACACATCAATAACATGTATATCAAATATACTTATGTTCACTTTGCCATCCTTCTTATCCACCAATTACTTGGGGTAGTTCTGCTTCCAGCGACCAGTCCCTTTGCAGTAGAAGCACTCAGTTTCAGGCTTAGGTCTAGACTTGGGTTTTTTCACTTGAGTAGCAACTTGCTTGCCGTTCTTCTTGAAGTTCCCCTCTCTTCCCTTTGTCCCTTTACTTGAAACTAGTGGTTTTGTTTACCATCAACACTTGATGCTTTTCTTGATTTCTACCTTCGTCGATTTCAGCATCACGAAGAGCTTGGGAATCGTTTCCGTTATCCCTTGCATATTATAGTTCATCACGAAGTTCTACTAACTTGGTGATGATGACTAGAGAATTTTTTCAATCACTATTTTATCTGGAAGATTAACTCCCACTTGATTCAAGCGATTGTAGTACCCAGACAATCTGAGCACATGCTCACTGCTTGAGCTATTCTCCTCCATCTTTTAGCTATAGAACTTGTTGGAGACTTCATATCTCTCAACTCGGCTATTTGCTTGAAATATTAACTTCAACTCCTGGAACATCTCATATGGTCCATGACGTTCAAAACATCTTTGAAGTCCCGATTCTAAGCCGTTTAAGCATGGTGCACTAAACTATCAAGTAGTCATCATATTGAGCTAGCCAAACGTTCATAACATCTGCATCTGCTCCTGCAATAGGTTTGTCACCTAGCGGTGCATCAAGGACATAATTCTTTTGTGCAGCAATGAGGATAAACCTCAGATCACGGATCCAATCCGCATCATTGCTACTAACATCTTTCAACTTAGTTTTCTCTAGGAACATATCAAAAATAGAACAGGGGAGCTAAACGTGAGCTATTGATCTACAACATAGATATGCTAATACTACCAGCACTAAGTTCATGATAAATTTAAGTTCAATTAATCATATTACTTAAGAACTCCCACTTAGATAGACATCCCTCTAATCCTCTAAGTGATCAAGTGATCCTTATCAACTAAACCATGTCTGATCATCACGTGAGATGGAGTAGTTTCAATGGTGAACATCACTATGTTGATCATATCTACTATATGATTCACGCTCGACCTTTCGGTCTCAGTGTTCCGAGGCCATATCTGTTATATGCTAGACTCGTCAAGTTTAACCTGAGTATTCCGCGTGTGCAACTGTTTTGCACCCGTTGTATTTGAACGTAGAGCCTATCACACCCGATCATCACGTGGTGTCTCAGCACGAAGAACTTTCGCAACAGTGCATACTCAGGGAGAACACTTGTACCTTAATAATTAGTGAGAGATCATCTTATAAAGCTATGGTCGAACTAAGCAAAATAAGATGTATAAAAGATAAACATCACATGCAATCAAAATATGTGACATGATATGGCCATCATCATCTTGTGCCTTTGATCTCCATCTCCAAAGCATCGTCATGATTTCCATCATCACCGGCATGATACCATGATCTCCATCATCTTGATCTATATCAATGTGTCATCACATGGTCATCTCGCCAACTATTGCTATCGCATAGCGATAAAGTAAAGCAATTATTTGGCGCTTGCATCTTATGCAATAAAGGGACAACCATAGGGCTTCTGCCAGTTGCCGATAACTTCAACAAAACATGATCATCTTATACAAAAACTTATATCTCATCACGTCTTGACCATATCACATCACAACATGCCCTGCAAAAACAAGTTAGACGTCCTCTACTTTGTTGTTGCAAGTTTTACGTGGCTGCTACGGGCTGAGCAAGAACCGTTCTTACCTACGCATCAAAACCACAATGATAGTTTGTCAAGTTAGTGATGTTTTAACCTTCTCAAGGACCGGGCGCAGCCACACTCAGTTCAACTAAAGTTGGAGAAACTGACCCCCGCTAGTCACCTGTGTGCATAGCACAGCGGTAAAACCAGTCTCACGTAAGCGTACACGTAATGTCGGTCTGGGCTGCTTCATCCAACAATACCGCTGAACCAAAGTGTGACATGCTGGTAAGCAGTATGATTTATATCGCCCACGACTCACTTGTGTTCTACTAGTGCATATTACATCAACGCATAAAACCTGGCTCGGATGCCACTGTTGGGGAACATAGTAATTTCAAAAAATTTCTACGCACACGCAAGATCATGGTGATGCATAACAACGAGAGGGGAGAGTGTTGTCCACGTACCCTCGTAAACCGAAAGCGGAAGCGTTAGCACAACGTGGTTGATGTAGTCGTACGTCTTCACAATCCGACCGATCAAGTACCGAACGCACGGCACCTCCGAGTTCAGCACACGTTCAACCCGATGACGTCCCTCGAACTCCAATCTAGCCGAGTGTTGAGGGAGAGTTTCGACAGCACGACGGCGTGGTGACGATGATGATGTTCTACTGACGCAGGGCTTCGCCTAAGCACCGCTACAGTATTATCGAGGTGGACTATGGTGGAGGGGGGCACCGCACACGGCTAAAAGATCAAACGATCAATTTTTGTGTCTCTAGGGTGCCCCCTGCCCACGTATATAAAGGAGCAAGGGGGGAGGTGCGGCCGGCCTAGAGGGGGCGCGCCAGGAGGAGTCCTACTCCTACCGGGAGTAGGACTTCCTTTTCCTTGTTGGACAAGGAGTGGAGTGGGAAAGAGGAGGGAGAGAGGAAGGAAAGGGGGGGGGGCGCCGCCCCCCTCTCCTTGTCCTATTCAGACTAGGGGGGAGGGGCGCGCGAACCTGCCCTAGCCGCCTCTCCTCTTCTCCACAAGGCCCACTATGGCCCATTAAGCTCCCGTGGGGTTCCGGTAACTTCCCGGTACTCCGGTAAAATCCCGATTTCACCCGGAACACTTCCGATATCCAAACATAGGCTTCCAATATATCAATCTTCATGTCTCGACCATTTCGAGACTCCTCGTTATGTCCGTGATCACATCCGGGACTCCAAACAACCTTCGGTACATCAAAACATATAAACTCATAATATAACTGTCATCGAAACATTAAGCGTGCGGACCCTACGGGTTCGAGAACTATGTAGACATGACCGAGGCACGTCTCCGGTCAATAACCAATAGCAGAACCTGGATGCTCATATTGGCTCCCACATATTCTACGAAGATCTTTATCGGTCAGACCGCATAACAACATACGTTGTTCCCTTTGTCATCGGTATGTTACTTGCCCGAGATTCGATCGTCGGTATCTCAATGCCTAGTTCAATCTTGTTACCGGCAAGTCTCTTTACTCGTTCTGTAATACATCATCCCGCAACTAACTCATTAGTTGCAATGCTTGCAAGGCTTAAGTGATGTGCATTATCGAGAGGGCCCAGAGATACCTCTCCGACAATCAGAGTGACAAATCCTAATCTCGAAATACGCCAATGTAACGCCCTCGATGCGGCTATAGCTCCCACGTGTCGAGGAACGACTTAGAGACATAACCGCATTGAAAGCAATGTCGCAAGTTAGGAAATCATCACAAACATCCCATTTAATATAAGTAATAAGGGGAGATACATAGTTGGCTTACACTCGCCACGTCACATCAAAGTACATAAATAACATCCATCAATCAAACACTCATGGCCCGACTACGGCGCCAAAATGGAAAAGAACCCAACATGCGACAAGGCCCTGAATCGAACCCCAACTAGGCACCACTACTGATCATCAGGAAAAGACACGTAGTATCGCTGAGAGTACTCGTCGGACTCCCACTTCAGCTCGTACTCGTCACCTGGAGCGGAAACACCTGGACCTGCATCTGGAGTTATAGTATCTGTGAGCCACAGGGACTCAGCAATCTCGCACCCTCGCGATCAAAACTATTTAAGCTTATAGGAAGGATAAGGCTATATCAGTGGAGCTGCAGCAAGCGACTAGCATATATGGTGGCTAACTTATTCGCAAAAGAGAGCGAGAAGAGGGGGCAAAGCGCGAGCGAGAATCTAGAAGAGCAACCTGCGCAAGCATAACTCCAACACCGTGTCCACCTCCCGGACTCCGCCGAGAAGGGGCCATCACGGTAACACACACGGTTGATTCATTTTAATTAAGTTTAGTTCAAGTTATCTACAACCGGACATTAACAAATTCCCATCTGCCCATAACCGCGGGCACGGCTTTCGAAAGTTCAATCCCTGCAGGGGAGTCCCAACTTAGCCCATGACAAGCTCTCACAGTCAACGAAGGAATAGACCTCCACCCAAGACACACCGATCACACTCGGTATCCCGGTACAACAAGATGATTCGACAGGTTAAAACAAGTCCAGCAACACCGCCCGAATGTGCCGACAAGTCCCGATAGGAGCTGCACATATCTCTTTCTCAGGGCACACTCAGATTGTCCAAACTTCCGGTAGGCCAGCCCAGAGTTGCCCCTGGTAGCCACCGGCGGCTGACATTTTGGACCAACACTCAGAGGAGCACTGGCCCGGGGGGGTTTAAATAAAGATGACCCTCCGGCTCCGGAAACCCAAGGGAAAAAGAGGCTAGGTGGCAAAAGGTAAAACCAATGTTGGGCATTGCTGGAAAAGCTTTAATCAAGGCGAACTATCAAGGGGTTCCCATTATAGCCCAACCGCGTGAGGGACGCAAAATCCGGAAACATAACACCGATATGACGGAAACTAGGGCGGCAAGAGTGGAACAAAACACTAGGCGAGAGGCCGAGCCTTCCACCCTTTACCAAGTATATAGATGCATTAAGATAACATAGCAATATAATGATATCCCAACAAATAATAAATGTTCCAACAAGGAACGGCTCCAATCTTCACCTGCAACTAGCAACGCTATAAGAAGGGGCTGAGCAAAGCGGTAACATAGCCAATCAACGGTTTGCTAGGACATGGTGGGTTAGAGGTTCAACATGGCAATTGGGAGGCTGACAAGCAAAAGGTAGGCATCGTAGCATTGGCATAGCAAAAGAGCGAGCAAACTAGCATAGCAAAGATAGTAGTGATTTCGAGGGTATGATCATCTTGCCTGCAAAGCTGTCAGAGTTGTCTGGATCCTCACAAGCAAACTCAACGGGCTCCTCGTTAGCGAACTCGTCTCCCGGCTCTACCCAAACAACACAAACAAGCAATAAGGATACAATCAACCACGTGCAAGGTCACAATAATAAGATGCAAAGATGGTATGCTATGCGGGATGCGATGCGGGATGCAAAATGCAAGATGTGACAGGAAATGCATGAACCTGGCCTCTACATGGAAAACCAAGTGTGCCACTGGATATAGGGGATGAAATCGCTTGAAAACGATATGAAGACCATTGGAATCGGAGTTACGGTTTGGAAATGGCAAGCGTTTTACGATATGAACCGGTCTGCGATTTACAGCAAGTAGGCATCTAAATGCAACGAAATGAACATGCTACAGCCACCAAACATGACAACAAAAGACATGGCAGGTATGTACACAAGATGCTTAACAAAAAACTAGCACTGAGCCACGGCCAATTCATCCATTATGAGGTTCAAACAAGCATGGCAAAAACGAATAAGCAAAACAGATCTCAGACTTAGTGAAATTAACACTAGTCTGAAATTTCAGACCACGATGCTCTCTTCGGAGCAGCAAAACAACATGATACATAACCTGATTATGACAAGTAAGAACATGGCATGGAGCTACTCAACAAGCTTAACAAAAGACCCAAAGTGACCTGGGGCCAAAAGGGTTCACAAAATACTCTAACGAGCACACAAACATAGATGAAACACAATCAGTTTTCAGACTTAGTGAAAACTGAGACATGCTGAAATTTAACTCACGAAGGCATGTAAACGAGCTCGATGCACTCACTACGGTGCAAGTCATGGAAAGGCAAGCATACATCCATTAATAAGGCACAAAATGCTAGCTAGACATGGCAAGAACAATGGCATAGCATGCATGGATCAACTACAATAGCTCCGGCAAATCGCAAAAGAGTTAACGATCTGCCCAAAAACACAACGATGCAAAAGTAGAGCTCGATTGAATCAAGCTAGGGTGCACCAAACTTGTAAGTAAAGACATGGATGGATAGAGCATAACATGATTAACAAAAGTCCCTTACTGATCATCCTCAAAAGAGGCACAGATCATTAGGAAACAAGCTGAACATATGGCATCATGAACTAAATAATCCCAGACTTAGTGAAAACAACTAAGTCCCTGAAAACAGATTTCCCGGGTGCCTCTCTTTGCAAGCTTGCACAAGTCACCACACACATCCTAAAAATGCATGGGTTGCACCTCTGGAAAGAAGACAAAATGCTTACCAAAATACATGAAGGACTCACAGGCATATCATGCACACAATAATCATGGAAAAAATGACAAAAGTTTAGGATGAACTATCGGATCTGACAAATAACTCGTGGAGCCTCCTTCTAGCAGCATTTCGGGCATCAAGATGAACTCAAATGAAAATGATGCAATGGAATGAAATGATGTACTCGTCGAGACGAACATTTTGATATACTATATGTCCAAAACGGAGCTACGGATGCGGAGATATCACTGGTCAAAGATTGCATAAAAATGTAAAGGGAGAGGGGAAAAAGTCAACCCTAGGGTTTATTTTCAGATCTGAGATCCGCACGGATTACGAGGCCACCGGAGAACACTGTAGCAGCTCACCGGACTTGGAGCTCGCCGGTGACGACGGGGAAGGAGGCCAGCGGATGGGGCGGCGGAGCCGGCCGGTCGAGGGGGCGGCTGAGCCGGCCGGTGGCGGCGTGGAGGCGACGGGGTCCGGGCGACTCCGGCGGTGGCCGGCACGGAGCGGCACGACAGGGCGCGCGCCGGTGGGTGGAGAAGCGGCGCGGCGGCGGCGGCTGCTCCGGCCACCGGAGCAGGACGGGGCGGCGGCGCTTTGGGCAGGAGGCGGCGGAGCTGGAGTAGATGGGCTCGGGGGCCGGCCTCGGTCTCCCGGGCCTCGGGCGGCGGCGGCGGTCGGGTGCCACATGGCGCGATACGGGTGGCTGAGGCGGGCGGCGGCGGACGCGTCCGGCCGGGGGCGGACGTATCCGTCAGTGGAGGAGATGTTTTTTTTCTAGGGTTGGACGGGGAGAGATCCGAGATCCGAAAATGGGGGGCTATTTATAGGCATAAGTGGAGCTAGGAGAGTCCAAACGAGGTGCGGTTTTCGGCCACGCGATCGTGATCGAACGCTCTAGATGATGGAGCTGAGTTTGGTGGGTTTTGGGCCAAATTGGAGGGGTGTTTGGCTGCAACACATACTAGTAATGGCGCACCACTCCCACCAAACTGAGTAAAATTAGTAAAATGGAAAAATAATGATGATGTGGCAGGATGCTGAGGTGGATAGGCTGCATGTTGAGAGAATTGATAGTAGTGGGGATCAACTTATTAAGAATGTAAGATGTAAGATGTATACCATCTCTATGTAGTCTGACTGGACAGTAGGTTACATTCGATCTACTCCCTCCATCCTATAATATAAGAACGGTTTTGACATTAGTGTAGTGTCATGAGCAGTCTTATATTATGGGACGGAGATTTTAGTTAGGTAGATATAGCCCATGATGAGTAGCCAAATGTTTTAGCTGTGATGGCCTCTAGAACTGCGTCAGAAAACGGGTTGCTCCTAGCTAGGAAATGCGATGGTTTTGGTATCCGCCCCCGTCGGCCCTCGTCCTGTTTATGATTCGGATGTGGTATGTATATTATCTTTATAACTATTGGTTCATTTATTGTTTATGAAAATTATGCCGACCAACGTGACATAGATTTTATTTATCTAGGATGTATGTGAATCGGAAATGCCAACCGACCCTATTGTCGAGAGGTTAAATTTAGTTGAAGAAGAAAACAATTTGTTGAAGGAAAAAATAAAAAAAATTGAGTAGGAGAAGATGATATTGGAGTTGCATGTTGCGGATGTCGTCGATGATCACAAGATCAAGATGGATGCAATGCTCTTGAAGATTAGAAAGATTAGAAAATATGACTTTCATACCGAGGCTTGGTATCATTATGCCGTTGGATCAATTGTTACCTTGGTTGCGATTATGATCGCATTTGTTTTCGCATTGAAATATTTTACATAGTTTCAATGTATGGTTTAATTAGTTAGATGCTATGGAGAGCTATATATTGTTAGATGAGAACTATGTATGCACTTTGGTTTTAATGTGATGATGAACTTCTATTAATTTGGACACTTAATTATATATAATGCACGCAGATGAACCGGCAATGGATGTACGGTGACAGACACACCCGCGAGTACATTAAGGGCGTGCATGAGTTTCTCGATGCGGCTGAGGCAAACAAGCAGAATGGTTTTATGTGTTGTCCATGCACTGAATGTGGGAATACGAGTTCTTACTCTAATCGGAAAATCCTTCACTCCCACCTGCTTTACAAGGGTTTCATGCCACACTATAATGTTTGGACGAGGCACGGAGAAATAGGGGTTATGATGGAAGACGGCGAAGAAGAAGAGTACGATGACAACTATGTGCCCCCTGAATACGGTGATGCTGCAACGGGGGGAGCTGGTGAAGATCAAGAGGAACCAGACGATGTGCCCAATGATGCTGCAACGGGTGAAGCTGCTGAAGATCAAGAGGAACCAGACGATGTGCCCGATGATGATGATCTCCGCCGGGTCATTGTCGATGCAAGGACGCAATGCATTAGTCAAAAGGAGAAGCTGAAGTTTGATCGCATGTTAGAGGATCACAAAAAAGGGTTATACCCCAATTGCGAAGATGGCAACACAAAGCTCGGTACCGTACTGGAATTGCTGCAGTGGAAGGTAGAGAATGATGTGGCTGACAAAGGATTTGAGAAGCTACTGAAAATATTGAAGAAGAAGCTTACAAAGGATAACGAATTGCCCGACAGTATATACGCAGCAAAGAAGGTCGTATGCCCTCTAGGATTGGAGGTGGAGAAGATACATGCATGCCCTAATGACTGCATCCTCTACTGCGGTGCATACAAGGATCTGAACGCATGCCCGGTATGTGGTGCATTGCGGTATAAGATCAGACGAGATGACCCTGGTGATGTTGGCGGCGAGCCCCCCAGGAAGAGGGTTCCTGCGAAGGTGATGTGGTATGCTCCTATAATACCACGGTTGAAACGTCTGTTCAAAAACGAAGAGCATGCCAAGTTGATGCGATGGCACAGTGAGAACCGAAAGAAAGATGGGAAGTTGAGAGCACCCGCTCACGGGTCGCAGTGGAGAAAAATCGAGAGAAAGTACTGGGATGAGTTTGCAAAGGACCCAAGGAATGTATGGTTTGCTTTAAGTGCGGATGGCATTAATCCTTTCGGGGAGCAGAGCAGCAATCACAGCACCTGGTCCGTGACTCTATGTATGTATAACCTTCCTCCTTGGATGTGCATGAAGCGGAAGTTCATTATGATGCCAGTTCTCATCCAAGGCCCTAAGCAACCCGGCAATGACATTGATGTGTATCTAAGGCCATTAGTTGAAGAACTTTTACAGCTGTGGAATGAAAACGGTGTACGTACGTGGGATGAGCACAGACAGGAGGAATTTAACCTTAAGGCGTTGTTGTTCGTGACCATCAATGATTGGCCCGCTCTCAGTAACCTTTCAGGACAGACAAACAAAGGATACCACGCATGCACGCACTGTTTAGATGACACTGAAAGTATATACCTGGACAAATGCAGGAAGAATGTGTACCTGGGCCATCGTCAATTTCTTCCGACCAACCATCAATGTCGAAAGAAAGGCAAGCATTTCAAAGGCGAGGCAGATCACCGGAAGAAGCCCGCCATGCGCATCGGTGATCACGTGCTTGCTATGGTCAATGATTTACACTACGTAATCTTTGGAAAAGGTCCCGGTGGACTAGCTGTTCCGAATGACGCTGAGGGACACGCACCCATGTGGAAGAAGAAATCTATATTTTGGGACCTACCCTACTGGAAAGACCTAGAGGTCCGCTCCTCAATCGACGTGATGCACGTGACGAAGAACCTTTGCGTGAACCTGCTAGGCTTCTTGGGCGTGTATGGGAAGACAAAAGTGTTGGAAATATGCCCTAGAGGCAATAATAAAAGCATTATTATTATATTTCCTTGTTCATGATAATTGTCTTTATTCATGCTATAATTGTGTTATCCGGAAATCGTAATACATGTGTGAATAATAGACACCAAAATGTCCCTAGTAAGCCTCTAGTTGACTGGCTCGTTGATCAACAAATAGTCATGGTTTCCTGACTATGGACATTGGATGTCATTGATAACGAGATCACATCATTAGGAGAATGATGTGATGGACAAGACCCAATCCTAAACATAGCATAAGATCGTATAGTTCGTTTGCTAGAGTTTTTCCAATGTTAAGTGTCCTTTCCTTAGACCATGAGACCGTGTAACTCCCGGATACCGTAGGAGTGCTTTGGGTGAACCAAACGTCACAACGTAACTGGGTGACAATAAAGGTATACTACGGGTATCTCCGAAAGTGTCTATTGGGTTGACACGGATCAAGACTGGGATTTGTCACTCCGTATGACGGAGAGGTATCACTGGGCCCACTCGGTAATGCATCATCATTATGAGCTCAAAGTGACCAAGTGTCTAGTCACAGGATCATGCATTATGGTACGAGTAAAGTGACTTGCCGGTAACTAGATTGAACAAGGTATTGGGATACCGACGATCGAATCTCGGGCAAGTAACATACCGATTGACAAAGGGAATTGTATACGGGGTTGCTTGAATCCTCGACATCGTGGTTCATCCGATGAGATCATCGAGGAGCATGTGGGAGCCAACATGGGTATCCAGATCCCACTGTTGGTTATTGACCGGAGAGCAATCTCGGTCATGTCTACATGTCTCCCGAACCCGTAGGGTCTACACACTTAAGGTTCGGTGTCGCTAGGGTTATAGGGATATGTATATGCAGTAACCCGAATGTTGTTCGGAGTCCCGGATGAGATCCCGGACGTCACGAGGAGTTCCGGAATGGTCCGGAGGTAAATAATTATATATAGGAAGTGCTATTTCGGCCATCGGGACAAGTTTCGGGGTCACCAGTATTGTACCGGGACCACCGGAAGGGTCCCGGGGGTCCACCGGGTGGGGCCACCTATCCTGGAGAGCCCCATGGGCTGAAGTGGGAAGGGATCCAGCCCAAAGTGGGCTGGGGCGCCACTTCCCCTAGGGCCCATGCGCCTAGGGTGGGGAAACCCTAAAGGGGGGCGCCCCTTGCTTGGGGGCAAGCCCCCCACCCCTTGGCCGCCGCCCCCCTAGGAGATTGCATCTCCTAGGGCCGCCGCCCCCCCTAGGCCCCCCTATATATAGTGGGGGGGATGGAGGACCTCTCACTTTTGCCTTTGGTGCCTCCCTCTCCCTCTCCAACACCTCCTCCTCCTCCATAGAGCTTGGCGAAGCCCTGCCGGAGTACTGCAGCTCCATCACCACCACGCCGTCGTGCTGCTGCTGGAGCCATCTTCCTCAACCTCTCCTTCCCCCTTGCTGGATCAAGAAGAAGGAGACGTCACGCTGACCGTACGTGTGTTGAACGCGGAGGTGCCGTCCGTTCGGCGCTAGGATCTCCGGTGATTTGGATCACGTCGAGTATGACTCCCTCATCCCCGTTCTTTGAACGCTTCCACTTGCGATCTACAAAGGTATGTAGATGCATCTGATCACTCGTTGCTAGATGAACTCATAGATGGATCTTGGTGAAACCGTAGAATTTTTTTTGTTTTCTGCAACGTTCCCCAACAAAAAGATACACCTGAGGCACGGGAGGACCTGCAACGTTTGCACGAAAAAGACGGCATGCCTCCGAAGCAGTATAAAGGTCCTGCCAGCTACGCTCTTACGAAAGAAGAGAAAGAAATCTTCTTTGAATGCCTGCTCAGTATGAAGGTCACGACTGGCTTCTTGTCGAATATAAAGGGAATAATAAATATGCCAGAGAAAAAGTTTCAGAACCTAAAGTCTCATGACTGCCACGTGATTATGACGCAACTGCTTCCGGTTGCATTGAGGGGGCTTCTACCGGAAAACGTCCGATTAGCCATTGTGAAGCTATGTGCATTCCTCAATGCAATCTCTCAGAAGGTGATCGATCCAGAAATCGTACCAAGGCTAAGGAGTGATGTGGCGCAATGTCTTGTCAGTTTCGATCTGGTGTTCCCACCATCCTTCTTCAATATCATGACGCACGTCCTAGTTCATCTAGTCGACGAGATTGTCATCCTGGGGCCCGTATTTCTACACAATATGTTCCCCTTTGAGAGGCTCAGGGGAGTCCTAAAGAAATATGTCCGTAATCGCGCTAGGCTAGAAGGAAGCATCTTCATGGGCCATCAAACAGAGGATGTTATCGGGTTTTGTGTTGACTTCATTCCTGGCCTTAACAAGATAGGTCTCCCTAAATCGCGGTATGAGGGGAGACTGACTGGAAAAGGCACTCTTGGAAGAGACTCAATAATATGCAGGAACGGATATTCTTGGTCTCAAGCACACTACACAGTTCTACAGAACTCTACCTTGGTGACCCTGTATGTCGATGAACACAAGAACAGTCTGCACTCCAAACACCCGGAGCAGTGCGACGACTGGATTACATGTGAACACATCAGGACTTTCAGCAGTTGGTTGGAAACACGTCTCAGAGGTGACAACACTGTTTGTGATGAGTTGTACTTGTTGTCCAGGGGACCATCTTTGACTGTATTGACTTACAAAGGATACGAGATAAATGGGAATACATTTTACACGATCGCCCAAGATCAAAAGAGCACCAACCAAAACAGCGGTGTCCGCTTTGATGCAGCAACCGAGAGCGGAAAGGATACATATTATGGTTACATAGTGGACATATAGGAACTTGACTACGGACCTGATTTTAAGGTCCCTTTGTTTAAGTGCAAATGGGTCAATCTGTTAGGCGGCGGGGTACAGGTAGACCCACAGTACGGAATGACAACAGTGGATCTGAAAAATCTTGGGTACACTGACGAACCGTTCGTCCTAGCCAATGATGTGGCACAGGTTATCTATGTGAAGGACATGTCTATCAAACCGAGAAAAAGAAAAGATAAGGAAGCGAATACATCATACGATGAGCCAAAGTGCCACATAGTTCTTTCAGGAAAAAGGGACATCCTGGGAGTGGACGGCAAGACAGACATGTCTGAAGATTATGAAAAGTTTCATGAAATTCCTCCCTTCAATGTCAAGGCTGACCCAAGCATCCTGATAAACAATGAAGATTATCCATGGTTACGGCGCAATAAGCAAATGACACAAGCGAAGAAAAAGTGAAGACTTTCTCCTGCAACTATTATGATGATACCATGCCAACTTTGTAACACACGAACATGCTACCATTGTCCATTTTGTACATGCACATGCTATGTGGGTGAAATTATGATACCATCCCAACTTTCAACTTTTTCAGAGTTTATTTTAAATGCTTTCCAATTTCAGGGTCATTTAGCTCAAAGAATGAATTAATAGCAAACAGAATGAACTACAAAACTTTTATGAAAATAAAAACAATCAATTAAAATATTATGTTATGATCAACTCAAATAAAACTATAATATTCTTCAATAGCAAAAAGAATATAATTTTTGTGACCTAAAATCAAACTATAAGTATTTAATTGTAAGTATAAATAAAAAATAAATAGCAAAAAAGAAAAAAATAATCTATTTTTATAGTAAAGTTATTCATAAAACTAGTGTTTCACACAAATTTTAAAAAATACAAATTTAAACTATTCAAAATTTTAAAACTAATGTCACTAATAGAAAGTTTATAATTTTTGTGACCTAAAATCAAAAAGAAATCACTAAAAAACTATAAGTATTTAGTTGTAAGTATAAATAAAAAATAAATAGAAAAAAAATTCTATTTTTATAGTAAAGTTATAATAAAAAAATAAAAAACCAAAAAAATGTAGAAATAAAAAAGAAAAAACCAAAAAAATGCCACCTACTGGGCCTCCACGGCCTGAATACGACTAGAAACCCTACATGGGCCAGGATTCAGGCCCGCAGAAGGCCCAATAGGCCCACAGGCAGTAGCAAGTTTAGGCCCGAAAGCCTGCATAAGAGAGGAGCTCGAATGGGGAGGCACACCAGCGCTTATAAACAAGTGCCGGCGCCCTTCAGCTAGCGATGTGGGACTAAACTTTTGGGCGCGGGGCAGCACAAGGCCATTGGTCCCGGTTGGTGGCACCAACCGGGACTAAAGGGGGCATTGGTCCGGTTCGTGGCACCAACCGTGACCAATGCCCCCCTTTAGTCTCGGTTGGTGCCACCAACCGGGACCAAAGGCCGCCGCTTCCCGCCCTTTGGGCTGCTGAAAATTGGCCTTTGGTCCCGGTTGGTGGCACCAACCGGGACTAAAGGGGGCATTGGTCCCGGTTTGTGCCACGAACCGGGACCAATGCTCTTGCTATATATACAACGCTTGTCAAAAATTTCATTCAGTTCATCATCGTCGTCGCCCGCGCACGTCGTCGCAGCCCCCGTCGTCGCCCGCGCCCCGCGCTGCCCCGTCGTCACCCGCGCCGCCCCGACGTCGTCACCGCCCCCGCCGTCGCCCACGCCCCGCGCTGCCCCGAGCCCGCCGTCCTCGTCGCCCCTGCCCCGTCGCCGCCAGGCGCTGCCCCGCGCCGCCCCGACGTCGTTTGCCGCCCCCGCCGTCGCCCGCGCCCCGCGCCGCCCCGAGCCCGCCGCCGCCGTCGCCCTTGCCGGCCGCCCCCGTTGTGAGCCGCCGCCGTCGAGGCTCTGTTTTTTATATATGTTTTTTCATATATGTATTAGTTTTTTTGTTTATAGCTATATGATGAATGGGTGTGGCTATATATGTATGAATATAATGTTCATAGCATTTTTTTTGTTTATAGCTATATGATGAATGGGTGTGGCTATATATGTATGAATATAATGTTCATAGCATTTTTTTTGTTTATATATGTTTTTCATATATGTATTAATTTTTTATTTAGTTTGTTAGTAGATATCGATTTTAGGTTAGTGCATTTTAATTAGGTTAGTGTAGAGGAAAAAGTAAAATAAGGAAAAGGAAGAAAAGAGGAAGAAGGAAGAAGGAAGAAGAAGAAGAAGAAGAAGAAGAAAAGGAAGGAGCGGAAAAAGGAAAATAAGAAGAGGAAGACTTCTTTTTTTTCTTTGATCTTCTCCTCTATTTTGTTCATGGATATATGCTAAAGAAAACGAGGGGGGTAATAGATGATGATGAGGGGTCGAGAGTGGGACGAGAGGTCGAGAGTGGGATGAGAGGTCGAGAGGTGTCGAGGGGAGAAAAAAAATGTTATCAGGGACGAGGGTCGTCGAGGGGTCGAGAGAGGGACGAGGGGTCAAGAGAACTAAATAAGAAGAAGAAGAGGAGAGGAAGAAGAGGAGAAATAAATAAGAAGAAGAAAAAAGAAGAAAAAGAAGAGGAGAAGAAGAAAGGAATAGCTATTCTATTTTTTCTTCTTCTCCACTATTCCTTTCTTCTTCTCCTCTTTTTTTATTCTTTTTTTCTTCGATCTTCTCCTCTAGCTATTCGTTTCTTCTTCTCCTCTTTCTTCTTCTTCTTCTTCTTCTTCTTCTTCTTCTTAATTTTTATCGGGAACGAGGTTGTCGAGGATCGCCAAGGGGTCGAGGGTCGAGGGTCGTTAAGGGGTCAAGGGTCGAGGGTTTCAGGGTCGAGGGTTCGAGGGTTCTATAGGGTCGAGGGTCGAGGGTTCCAGGGTCGTCTAGGGGTCGAGGGTTCCAGGGTCGTCGAGGGTTCGAGGGGTCGAGGATCGCCGAGGGGTCAAGAGAGGTTTCCTAGTGTCAAAGTATTGAAGAAATCCATGCCTTCATCATTAGCCGGAAGTAACCAGGGCATGTTGGTACGAAGTTCTGCAAAGTTGTTCTGGAATGGAGTCCCGGATAGAATAATCTACCTTTTGGTACGAATTCAGCAAAGGCCTTCCAAATAGCGATATTCGGAAGGCTCTTGCTGAACTTTGTACAAAAAAGCGAATTATCCTATCTGGGACTCCGTTCCAGAACAGCTTTGAAGAGCTTCGTACCATCATGCACATGTTACTTTTGCCTAATGATGAAGACATGGTTTTGTTGAATCCTTTGACACTACGAAACCTCCTGACCCCTTGGCGATCCTCTCGAAAATGAGAGGAAGAAGAGGGTCGTCTAGGGGTCGAGGGTTCCAGGGTCGTCGAGGGTTCGAGGGGTCAAGGATCGCCGAGGGGTCGAGAGAGGTTTCCTAGTGTCAAAGTATTGAAGAAATCCACGCCTTCATCATTAGCCGGAAGTAACCAGGGCATGTTGGTACGAAGTTCTGCAAAGTTGTTCTGGAATGGAGTCCCGGATAGAATAATCCGCCTTTTGGTACGAATTCAGCAAAGGCCTTCCAAATAGCGATATTCGGAAGGCTCTTGCTGAACTTTGTACCAAAAAGCGAATTATCCTATCTGGGACTCCGTTCCAGAACAACTTTGAAGAGCTTCGTACCATCATGCACATGTTACTTTCGCCTAATGATGAAGACATGGTTTTGTTGAATCCTTTGACACTACGCAACCTCCCGACCCCTCGGCGATCCTCTCGAAAATGAGAGGAAGAAGAGGGTCATCTAGGGGTCGAGGGTTCCAGGGTCGTCGAGGGTTCGAGGGGTCGAGGATCGCCGAGGGGTCGAGAGAGGTTTCCTAGTGTCAAAGTATTGAAGAAATCCATGCCTTCATCATTAGCCGGAAGTAACCAGGGCATGTTGGTACGAAGTTCTGCAAAGTTGTTCTAGAATGGAGTCCCGGATAGGATAATCCGCCTTTTGGTACGAATTCAGCAAAGGCCTTCCAAATAGCGATATTCGGAAGGCTCTTGCTGAACTTTATACCAAAAAGCGAATTATCCTATCTGGGACTCCATTCCAGAACAACTTTGAAGAGCTTCGTACCATCATGCACATGTTACTTTCGCCTAATGATGAAGACATGTTTTTGTTGAATCCTTTGACACTAGGCAACCTCCCGACCCCTCGGCGATCCTCTCGAACATGAGAGGAAGAAGAGGATAATAAAAGAATCCTTTGACACTAGGCAATCTCCTCTATTCTTTCTTCTCCTCTCTTTTTTCTTCTTCTTCCTCTTTTTTTATCGGGAACGAGGGTCGTTGAGGGACATAGATGTAGTGTCGTCGTTGTCGATATATACCCCCTCCCGATAGCTTACTATGATTAGGTAGCTAGTTCTACGTTTGGCACTAATATATCCATCTGTCATGTTTGAATAACAATTTCCATGTTGTAAATATTTGTAGAAACTGTGGACACCGCCCTAGACGAAGCAAAAGAAGCGTTGTTGAGGGACATAATCGCAGAAGGAAGTGATGTCGTCTCATTTTTTCTCAACGAAACTGATGGTCTGGAAGGAGAGGGTGAACAAGCTGGCTACGGTGACCTAATGCCGGTGCAAGAAGAAGAACATGAGGACGGCTCCGGTGACCCAATGCCGGTGCAAGAAGGAGACCGTGATGACGGCTCCGGTGACCAAACCGAGTCCGGCCAGGTATATATATTAGTTAAGCCTGTGCTGACTAGCTGATTGATCCATTCATTGTTTTGGTATGTACACATATTAATTAAGTCTTTGTTCTTTTTTCTAGCCCTCCGGATCGAGCACAACTTCGGTAAAGAGACGAGGCCCGAAGAAAAAGTTGAGCTCGGATGAAAAGTTTGAGATCATAGCAATCGCGCCCGACGGCCAACCGATTGAACCCCTCCGGACAAAGAGCACATTTGTTGCTCAGTGCGGGGTTCTGGTTAGGGACAAGATCCCGATAAGCATCCAGCAATGGTTTAAGCCGGCTACAGAAGACCCTGAGGTGTCTTATGTCAATGATATGCAGAAAAATGATCTTTGGACTGAGCTGAAGTCAAATTTCACCCTACCGCCAGAGGATAATCCAGAGAACCCAGTTAAAGAGAAATTAATCAAGTCTTTTGCTCTTAAGAGGATGGCAGAACTATTCAGGAGGTGGAAGAAAGAGCTGAATAAGTTTGTCGAAAATAATGAGACACCAGAATTCAAGGGCAGATATGAGAAGATCAGAGATCACTGGCCCACATTTGTGGCCCACAAGACATCGGAAAAGAGTAAGAAGATGTCGGCGAAAAACAAGCAAAATGCTGCAAAGAAGAAGCTTCACCATCACACGGGGTCAGGTGGCTACCTCGTAGCCCGGCCTAAGTGGTCCAAGACTGAGAATGATCTGGTTGATAAAGGGATCGAACTAGAGACAATTAACTGGCCAGACCGTTGCCGGACTTGCTTCTTCGGGGCTGGCGGAACCTTGGACCCTGTAACAGGGAAGTGCATTTGGATGAACGATCAAATGGACATACCAGTCAGGAAGCTTAAGCAGTATATCGAAGCAGCGCAGGAAGGGACGTTCTTTCCAGACAGAGAGAACGACGAGCTCACAATGGCCCTCGGGAATCCTGAGCACCCTGGACGGACACGAGGCACGCCAGGCTCCATTCCGTGGAAGGTTGGGTTTCCGGACGCAGGCGGTTACAAATCCCATGAGAGGAGGAAAAAAGTGCAGCAGACCCAAATGCAGGTGCTGCAAGCAAGGGTAGACGCGATAGAGGAACGAGAAGCAAATCGCAGCAAACGTACTGCCGAAGCCTCCCCCGAAGCTACCCCGCCATCTCAGCGCAGAAGCAGCGTGGCTTCCACCGAGCTGCTTCAGTCGGAGCATGCCTTGACGGCTCCTGCCAGCTATCCCGTGGATGCTATCACGGAGTCTCAAAATTGCCACCTTATGACGCAATGGATGAATTTGAAGGTCAAGGTGGCTGTTGGCTCTGTTTATCCTACTCCGGCGCGTCGTAGTCCTTCTCCTCCGCCTCGTAAGCAAGTAAAGAAGACAACCGCTCCGTCTGCTCGGTCGGCGTCTAGCAGTACAACCAGAGGCGGGAGGACATACAGATTCGGTCCTTCTATGAAGACTCCAGATAAGCTACCATATGAGAGGACCACGGAGGAGAACGCCGAGATCGCGCGAACCGAAGTGGATGACTGGTTTTAAGGGTTGAGAGCAAAGAGACATCCACCTCCGGAGGAGAAGGTAGATCCGGTGAAAGTGAAGCGCACTCTGGCTACCCTGACAAAACCACCGAGGTCTCCGCCGAAAGGAAACTATGAGCGCATTATTGGAAAGGAATTTGCCGAAGCGGAGCGGTCGGGAAGTACTGTCAGTGATCAAAGGCTGAAAGAACGACGAGCTGCGAAACAAATTGCCCAGCTCGGCGAACAAGCGAAGCAATCGTGCCCCCCGCTCAAGGTGCCTAGCCACAACATCGCTAATGATCCGAGGATGGTGCCCGGTTATAGCAATCTTGCAGATTACCTGCCCGACGAAGTACATTATGAACCCATGGACGTGCAGATACAAAGATACGAGTACGGGAAGCCTCTCGTCAAAGATGAAAGATCTCTATCAATGATGATGCGAAGATTGCATGATTGGTACTTGAAAATCTGCAGAGACTCTGGGGGGAGGAGTACTTTGTATGTGAAAGTTAAAAAGGAGCATGACCTCGTTGGAATTGAACTGTTGCCTGTTCCATTTGAGGAGTTCTATCAGTTTTTCAATCAATTGGCCCTCGATAAAACAACGGTCGACTGCTACTGTCTGTAAGTAGTACTACTTCTGTCATTAAGTTTCTCTATATAGCTTAGCTCTTTCATTGCATGTATTTATAATCATCCTCACTATATTATGCAGATTGAAGATCGCCGAATTGAAGAAAAGACAAGTCGGTGATATTGGGTTCATTAACACATATCTCATAGATGCAACTCAGGTTAAATTTCATGCCGCAGCTACCGAGGCCAACTTGCTACGATCGTTCGTAATAAATGAAAACAAAGATATAATACTCTTTCCTTACAACTTCAAGTGAGTGTTACTGTCTTGTGCGTATTCGGTTTCCCTTATATATTAGTCAAGGTTATAGTAATGTAATTGATGAGTTATGCATGCGTGTGCAGTTTCCACTATATTCTCCTAGAGATTAAGCTTGAGCAGGGACTAGTAACCGTCTTAGACTCAAGATGAAAAGATCCCCAGGACTATGCAGACATGACTCAAATACTCGAGAAGTAAGTTAAATCAATCATTATCCACCATATCAGCAACTTTGTTCATTTCCTGATATATCAAGTAATTGTTTTCTTTGTCCGGCAGGGTTTGGAGAAAATTCACCAGAAAAGCTCCGGGACTGCCGAAGGAGCTGCAATTTAGACACCCGAAAGTAAGTACTATAGTAGCATTTTAAGCGCATCTACTAGTCATTCAAGCGCTAGTTTCATCAATACCATTTGGCATTCTTGTTTATCAGTTTGATTAACCTCTATTTTTTGTAAAGTGGTTGTGGCAGGAAAAAGGGAATGATTTCTGTGGATACTACGTTTGCGAGTCCATCCGCCACACGACCTGTGAGCGGGGCTACACTGACGAACAATATGAAGTACGTAAATAACAACATTCACAATTTTATTTTATTACCATCATTTGTGTTGAGTTCCATTCATTCATATATATATGTATTGACCCCCTTCTTTAAATTAGATGTTTCGGAAGCGGGATGAACTCCTAGCACCAGCTCGCATGCGAGCAATTCAAGAGGAATTGGCGGCATTCTTTCTTGACCACGTGATCCCTGAAGACGGAGAATTCTATGTGGACCCTGAGTCCGTATGATTATATTTGTAAGAGATAATTATTGTATATATGTAGCCGGTAGTGTCAGATAGATATACGAGAACTTGTTGTTCGACCAATCTCTCGGAGAAGGAGAGGTGGTCGATATCACTTCTCTCTGTATGCATATATGTTCATGACGATCTTCTGTTTCCTTCATTTGCTTACTATCTAGCTAGTGTGTCTAGTCCTCTCTATACGTATGTATAGTACGTAGCGTCGACCAAGCACAGATATAAGAGAGAACACTTCTCTCTATTAATTATAGCTAGCTAACACAATATATGAAACACCTAAATTAACCCCCCAAAACCCCCAAACCCCCCCCCCCCCCCTTAAAAAAACAAAAACCCCAGCCACAGAAATGCTGACGCGTGGATGCCTATTGGTCCCGGTTGGTGCCACCAACCGGGACCAAAGGGTCTCCTGCCTGGTCTCTGCGCACTGTCCACGTGGAGACCCATCAGTCCCGGTTCTGGATTGAACCGGGACTAAAGGGTCGGGGCATTAGTACCGACACTTCAGTCCCGGTTCAGAAACCGGGACTAAAGGCCCTTACGAACCGGGACTATAGGCCCTTTTTCTACCAGTGTTCGGTGGACAAGGGCTATGTACAAGAACAAATCATTGATTTTGAAGAGGTTTTTGCTCCTGTTGCAAGGATGGAGTCAGTTCGGTTGTTGATTGCACTACCAGCTCAGGAGTCATGGTCTTTGCATCGCATGAATGTGAAGTATGTGTTTCAATTCTCAACGAGGATTTAGTGGAGGACGTATTTCAAGCGACCCACTTACGTGCCAAACACCTCCTCCACTTACGTGCGGCTCTTCTTTCTTTTCTTTTAGCTTCATTCCACCCTTCGGTCTTTCTTTCTTTTAGCACATATATGCATACATGCCTGTAAAAAAATGATGATGCCAGTCTAGAGTCACTCCAAATTTAAAAATTCAAAATATTTTGTAACTCAAACCGCCGGTGCAGTTTGAATCCCGTTTTCAACATTAAATCCGTCATAAGGGGATCTTCGAAACTAGATCACATGTTGGTATGTTTCGATGACTTCTTTTTTCAAATACAAAGTTACCACATCTAGACTATGTAAGTTATCATGCCCGTGGTATGGATGTTAGCATGGTGTTTACACCGAAGTTACCAGTGGCGAAAAAATAATTTCCCCAACCTTCTCTCCAGATGCACATGCGTGCATGGACTAGAGGACAAAAACTGCTGTCGCCCTAAATTCTTCTATTCAAAAAAATTAAAATCTTTTGTTGTTCAAACCGTCGATCTAATTCAAATTCGATTTCACCATTCGTTGCGACAAGATTTTTGAAAATAGATCCCATGTTGGTATGTTCACACGAGTTTTTTGGGTTAAAAGTTACCACATCCGAGGGTATGTAATACCAGCCTTATAGTACGGAAGTTACCATGCTTTTTTTACATAGATGTTATCGGGATATATTTTCAATAACAAAATTCTGGGGTATAGTAAGTTATGAGAGCTATATCATGTTACTTACATAATATTTACGGGGTATGTTTTCAAAATTTATTTTCTCGAGTCAAAGTTACCGCGATGTTTTTCTAAAAAATAGGACAC
Source organism: Triticum urartu (assembly GCF_003073215.2). Taxonomy (NCBI): domain Eukaryota; kingdom Viridiplantae; phylum Streptophyta; class Magnoliopsida; order Poales; family Poaceae; genus Triticum; species Triticum urartu. Next base: position 745,655,940 of record NC_053023.1, read on the forward strand.
ACACATTCACTCATAAATACGCACATACACTCAACTGTATGAACGGAGGCACACACACCCTATTCATATGAGCACATTCGAGAGACTGAGCTGACGCATCATCTGGAGATTGACAAAGTCACAACATCATCTTGAGATTGACGAAGTCACCATAGGTGCTTCCGTAGTCAACGGGAACGTCTCCCATAACTGAAAGAACATCACTAAAAGCCTGGAATAAATTCAGAAAAATGTGAGCACCAGCGCCAACTCTAGGACTTGAACCCTAGTGGGCTGGTTCCACCACAAAGAACATATTCATCTGAGTTACACTTAGTTCATTATAGAACCTAACCATCTGTGTTAGACTCAGTTCAAGTTACCATGGTGTTTGTATGTAAGTTATCATGTATGCGGTGCATAAATTACCATGCTATTCATATAGATGTCATCGGGGTATGTTTCAATAACTTTTTTTTTCAAATGAAATTATCATTGTGATAGTACGTAAGTTATCATGTTCATGGTGCATAAATTGTCACGCCATTTACATATAAATTATCAAAGTATGTTTCAATAAGTTTTTTCTCAGATCAAAAGTTCATATAGATACAAATGGTAGTTTGAAAATTTTGCATTTTCTAATGCGAAAACTTGCAAATCCAGATTGTCTACTATTTTTCATTCATTAAAAAGATGAAACAAAACAGATCAAGTACATAGTACAAAATAGAACGTAAGTAAAGTTCTCACACAAATAGAAAATTATAGTGAGACCATTTCTGAAGTAGATATATCTCGCTAGTATAGCTTACTTCTTTGACCCTGATCACTCGCTGTTACATTTAAGTTTCATTTATATATTCTTGTCAATTTTGATCAGGTGAAATAGAATAATATCCTTATTCTATTTAAACAAAGATGTGATATAGGGGGTTTGTTTACTGGGCCAAACCTTAAAGTTATCAATCAGATATCAAATCTTTCTCAGCATAATAATTTTTTCCCCAACAAAAGTAAATATGCCTCGATTTACTATTTCCTTCTAAAAACTGTTCGGGAACTGCTTTGTGCGATTTAAATCGAACGGTGTTCGATGCGTTCAGTAATTTCCCTAAACGTGGTGTGTTTGCCAAATAATTTTACCCCCAAATAGGTAATATAAAGTATGATCCAATTAATGTTTATAATAAAATTTTATACTTTTTGTTATTTTTCTGTCAAACAAAAATATTATCTGGTATATTTTATTCACTTAGCATAACTGACCACACAATTTTTTTTTGCAAAAATCATGCGCTACATTTGAAACTTATTTTATAACAAAATTTATATTTCACTTTTGGAGACAATATAATCTAAAATGATCTTTAAATCTAATACTTAAATATGAGAGGAGAAAACGAGGCATCCACCTGATTAATTTGTGACACTTGCATAAATAATGATGTTTATATTTGTGTGTGTTTTGCTGTATACTTAGTAACCTAAAACGTCTTGAAAGAGATCTAGAAATAATAAGTCTATAAAATATCGTGACAACAATTTATCACGCCTGATTCAGTATAATCAAGTAAGTAGAGAAATCTAGAGTGTAGAATGTGTTTACGAGGAGCTTGTCCTTGAATCATTTTTCTATCGAGCTACAAACAGTTATACTTTGTTTCACATCTACTTCTATAGGCGCCTGGTGGTGCTCTTCTCAACCTTCTCTACATACATGAATGTCAATAAGTCGATTGGAGGTTTTCCATATCAAATTAGAAATAGTATCCTCAGCTAGCTAAAAAAACAAAACCATACAATTAGTTAGCTAACCTATCATGATTGACATAGTTAAAATTGAAATATATCTTAATAAGTGACTAACCGTCAAACACATTATATGTCATTATTATAATGGCATGTCAAGTGAAAGCACACTTATATAGACGCTTATGGCATCCCTAACCATTCCCTAAAAATCTATAATTAAATAAAAAAAATTGCTTTTAAGGAGTTAACCCTTAGCTAACTCTCCCCCAAAACTTTAAATCCTCAAAAATTTGAAGAGTTAGCCTCAAATTTTCCTTCTCTTGCTCAAATTTGAGCAGCAGTTCATTTCTCCATATTTCTCTCACTCCCCCGCGCCTCACCTCCTCTACTTGCCTCCGGTGTTGTATGCCGCTGCCATCGCCCACTATTAGGGAAACACCTAGCAGTAGCGCGGGTCTGACGTGTATCAGTAGCGTGGGTCCCGCGCTACTGATACGGCGCTACAGCTAACTTGTAGCAATAGCGCGTGTTGAACCGCGCTACTGCTATATATGCGTAGCAGTAGCGGGCTTCTCCTAAACGCGCTATTGGTAATATCAGCAGTGCTTTACCATAAGCCGCGCTACTACTAAGTGCACGCTGCTGCTAACTTCATTCCCCTCGCTACTACTAGTTTTATTAGTTTCTGTTTTTTTCCTGCATATTTCTTTTGTATTTGTACAGACTTTATACAATAATATCTAGCATATCATGCACATACAAATGTAATCATAGCATACACATACAAATAGTCTCATCAAATCAATGTTATTATCATAATCATCATCCAACACAAAGTGGTCTCTCGTCATCATCTCGAAATAGAGATACATGAGGTGGCGGTTATGAGTCCTCTCTCACGCTAGCGTGAACCTCAAGTAACTAGCTTTCTGCTTCTTGTATGCTTTTAAAGCCTTTATGGCTGGCGCCCAAGACCCGCTCCACTTGCACCTAACACTCGTGCCACTCGTCGTACACTCCCGGAACCTTCCCTGTGTACACGACATAGAACTGCTTCTTCGCCATCCAGGATCTAGGTACCTGTTAGAGATGCATCTTCATCAAGAGAATGTACAATCACACGCAACAAAATATAGTTGAGCAACACGAAAAAGAAAGGGTTAGCAACTAGATGCAACATATAGTAAACATAAATAATCAACGCAGTTTCATCATACACAAACTAATTAACTAGAGGTACGCAAGTCATCGTACCCAAACTAGCAAAGTAGCGTTACGCAAGTTCGGCAGGGACCGTGGACATCAGAAAGTTTTATCGCTACAGAAAGTATACAAGTTCAACCGACACATATCATCATCATCGGCATCGTAAATCACTAGAACTTCCATCCTTCCGTATCATCAAGGATGCACCCTAGCTTCTTGAATGGCGTGAGGTCCTCACGTTGCATGCCTATGAGAGTCCGGATGTCAGCTTGCGATATAGGGTCGTGGTGGAACATCCCCTTCTCTTCGACGACTTCTTTCATGATGTTCGTCGCAATGTCCCTCTAGATGCGAAAGAAGTCATCTCTAAGTTTATAATCCGCTTCTCCTTGAGATTCTACCCACTTGCAGATATGGTCATCGCTTTAAAGGTGCTCTACAGGTGTCTTTGATGGTACTTGTTGAGTTGGCATAGATCGAGATTAGGATTTGTCACTCCGATTGTCGGAGAGGTATCTCTGGGCCCTCTCGGTAATACACATCACTATAAGCCTTGCAAGCATTGTGACTGATGAGTTAGTTGCGGGATGATGAATTACGGAACGAGTAAAGAGACTTGCCGGTAACGAGATTGAACTAGGTATGAGGATACCGACGATCGAATCTCGGGCAAGTAACATACCGATGACAAAGGGAACAACGTATGTTGTTATGCGGTTTGACCGATAAAGATCTTCGTAGAATATGTAGGAACCAATATGAGCATCCAGGTTCCGCTATTGGTTATTGACCGGAGACGAGTCTCGGTCATGTCTACATAGTTCTCGAACCCGTAGGGTCTGCACGCTTAAAGTTCGGTGATGATCAGTATTATGAGTTTATGTGTTTTGATGTACCGAAGGGAGCACCTCTGTGATTGTTACTACCGGGTCATCCGAGTTAGTACCTCAGACTGGGTGAAGCCGAAAGCTAGCGATCTTAAATGATATAATTGATCGGCAATGGCGGAAGTGAAAATTTAGGTTCGCTAAAGATCACATAGTTCGGGAACTTTCCCCAGACTAAATCCTCAATATTTTTCTCCCTCATTGATCAGAGGTGAGGTTTCATGATCATGGTCGGCATGACAACCCAAAGAAAGGAACCGATAGCGGCACTATTTTCTTTGGAAGATGTTTCGTACATTAAATACTAATATAACATTCTCTCCGCATACCTTTGTTTATAAAATCGTATGGCCTGATTGCCTTGTTTTTCATAAATATTTGCCCTCATAAAGGCTTTATAAAGTGGGACAAACACTCCCCGGCTACTGGCCGAGGAGGTTGAAGCTGATGGTCGGTCAACAAAGTTTTGTACAGTGCGGATCTGAGTATTAATGATGTAGAGTACTTGGATACATAGAATCATTACACATAATTTGCGATTTTATTCCGGACATCAATCCTTAATTCGGCCACTCGTGCCCACATTAAGGCTCGGGGGCTACTGGGCTTCGGGCTTATCATTTACTAATATTAAAGGGGCACATCGATCCCCTGATCTGGTGTTGTCACCTGACCAGTGTCTCGGGGGATACTGCATTGCCTATTCAATACAGAAAATTCAAAGTGCTCAGTGTTCGACTTGACCAAACTATGGGCAAACACATCTTCGGGTAACAATAGGTACCATCTGGGACTTATCCGACATCAAGCTAATATATTATGGCGACCTCGGCATCTCCGGCATTAAGCTCGGTTGAACCCTTTTAACTTTTTCAAGACCGAGGTAATGTATGACACCTCGGGTACAGTCCGGCGTTGGAGGTCGGATACATCCCGGCATTGGAGCTCGGAAGCAGTCCGGCGTTGGTGCACGGCTGCAAAAGATACCTTGAATACAGTCCGACATTGGAGCTCGGATGCAAGAGGACACTGCCGCATGGGAACAATTTCAAACCCAAGGTGTGGCATAAAAATAACAAGGCATTGATACAGGCCGAGGACTTAAAGGGGCTCCTCGGATACCCGACTTGTAAACTCTTTGGATTCACTTCGGCGATCCTCAAGATCGAAGATGAGAAGATTTGTTGAACCAGTTTTCAAGACCGATGACCGAAGATGAAGAACAGTTCGAAAGAATCGAGGAGCGTCCTTGAAGACCAGTTCAGGAGGCTACTGACGGTGTCCTGGACTAGAGGGTACTCAACACGTCGTCTCCCGAATAGGTGTATCGGGCCGAGGACCCCCATAGCGGTTCACTCATGGGCCACTTCGGGCAGCCCATGCCGCATACAAGGAGGATTCCACAAGACTTGGCGCCCAAGACAAGGACTCCTCTAAACCCTAGGCCTTCGATGTGTTATATAAACCGAGGCCAGGCTAGTCAATAGAACATCTAATATTCATTAGAACAATCTTGTGGTAGATACATGTACTCTGTACTACACCCCCATATGAATACAATCAAAAGCAGGACGTAGGGTTTTACCTCCATCAAAAGGGCCCAAACCTGGGTAAAATCTCGTGTCCATGTTACCATCGCTCCAAGACGCTTAGCTTAGGACCCCTACTACGAGATATGTCGGATATAGAACCGACAACAATCTTTACCGAGTGTTTGATAAAATGCACCTGGTAAACAATCAAGCACTCAGTAGGAAACCGTTTTACCATAGTGAGTGTGTGACCTATTTTGAGGCTAAACTCTCAGGGCAATTCCAACGGCAATTCCGACACCGTACCTCAACTAGAACACACCAGATGTCCACAGATGTGTTCGCCACATCTATTGAATTCATGCTCCAGCCAATTGTTTCAAAAGGTCGAACCGATGAAAAGAGACGAGCAATATACTTCAACACTCCCCCTCATACTTGGACTATTTTAGTCACATGGGATCAACGTTGGCAGGGTCTTGAACTCAATACCTCCTGGCTTTGATATCAT